>NW_004797439.1:142410-158784 GCF_000002075.1 Aplysia californica
GGGATGCGGGGGTATACCCAACATAAGAGTTGGGAGGAGGACCAATGGAAGGGGTAGGGGTGGTATGTAAACCTAAGGCTTTTTATTCTTCCGTAGCTTGCGCTAATTCTGTACGTAGTTGGCTTTTTCTAGTACGGAACATTTACTTGGGAACGGAATGTTAATCCACGAGTAGGCCTTGGCAAAAACCTGCCCATTGTACAAACTGTACACTCATTCAACTCATGAGAACATGCGTCACCACACTGCGTGTTGCTTCGAGGGAAAGGGAGATAACAGAGAAAAATATCATTTTCAGAGAGGAGCTAATATAAACCAGAGTTATCTCCTTTATTATAAACTACAGAGACACTAAAATATAATTAAATACTCTCTGTAAACTATAAGCTTCCCGTAAAAGCCCTCTGAAAAGAAAAGCGAAGCCAGTTTTGTCGACGATCTACAGCAATGCATTTGGTCCACCACTGTACTGGTGTCAGCTGGTTTAGATGACGGTCTGCCGGTTTGTATAGGCTTGGAAGTGATGACAGGATCTATGTAATTTCTCCTCTGTTTTTAAACAGACTTGGGACTGTCCTTGGATGTAGGCCTAGATATATCAATAGCAGTTTTTGCAGCTCAGTTTGCCGAGAGAGAAGGGGGGGGGGGGGGGTCCCTGATGTTTTCAAAATACGTTTACACATTTTAGTACCATCTGGTCAAAATAGCTGTTGCAACACTCGTCAATATCTTATTCTGTGTTACCGCAAACATTTTTTGATTTAAACGACAACGTAAAATGACGCAATGGCTTGTCTGGTGGTCTTAGGTAACAATTTTGATTCTACTTGAGTTCTTTACATTTTACCGACGTCTGTGGTGCAATGGTTAAGCGCTTGGTTGTCACATGCAAGAGCCCCTAGACATTCCAGAGTAAATTTTTATCGGGTATCTCGACGGCCATTCTGCTGGGATGTTGCTCATAGCCGTTGGTCCCGCGACAGGTTGGTCATGAGCCTGCCTCCTGTATAATTCTAAGGTGTGTCGATGGGGGTTTAAAAAACAACTACATTAAAAAATAAAAAATCTTGACATAATAATTTGTCAACTGCAGGAGCAAGAAACAGAATAGAGTAAATTGTCGTAAGGGGTGTAAATAGGTATTTTATCTGGATCTATAACTATACTATACATGTACTAGGATTTTAGTATAAGCTGAGTATAGACTCCCCTATTTAAAATGCATCTGTTTTTTTAAAAAACAAATCAATTTCAATTTTTTCTTCTATGATATGCCTTTCAAGAGACAAATTAAGTTGGGAATTTACAGAAGACACATCTAAGCCTGTTATGAAAAAAAGCGTTTAAATTGTAAAGTGTAAATAAAAACCAGCCCCAAAGTTGTCCCAAGGCCATGGACCAGTTATTTCGATCATAATTTACTTTCTTGCACCTTGAACACAAAGGATCAAATCAGGAAGCACAATAATTTAACACTGGATGTTGTTGGGGGAAAACATATTCTTTTATTCGTTGCGATCAGAGCCTTTCTAGTTTAGTCCTCTAGGCCTAGATCTATTTCTTTTCTTTCGTAGCGCAAGCCTAAATGCATTCATTCAATCATATTTTTTAAGTTTCTCATTTCCAAGATGGCAGCGTCCTTGCGAACAGTGTTGACACTCTCAACTAGACAGTGCGCATCCAAGATTCTTAGAAGCCACCGTGCTGTGGCCAGAGTCCCAAGACGATTTCTCTTGAGCGAAGCTTACAGTTGCAACGAAGCATGGAGGAAGCAACTTGAGGATCCAGCTGTTAAACAAGTCAGTTTTGTAATCATAATATGCGTATCTTGTGGTGGGCCACCTCTATTCTCATCCGGGGTGAGAATAGCGCAGGCGAGTCTTTTGGCTATTCTCACCCTGTGTGCGTTCACCGTTATAGCCTAGATCTAGGCCAACCAATTTTGCGTTTACCCTGAACTGCAGAATTCTACAGAAAATTTTTAGAATTCTGCGTCGTGAACAAATGTTCCCTTACTACTGTTCAAAGACTGTTGTTAGCCTAAAAGCGTACAATTTTGTCTTTGGGCAGTGGAGAGAGAGAGAGAGAGAAAAAGAGAGAGAGAGAGAGGAGTAGCGCGAGAACTTCCGGGCAAAACAAAATGCCGACCCATGTAGTTCGGCTCGATTCGAAAGGTTAAATAGCCGTGGCATCTTGTCTTAGTAGACGACCAAATTAATTTACTTTTGTGTTTAAACATCATTTTAAAACTTTGTTTTGGTCAATTTCATCGTCCCCACCGATAGACAGTATTCAGAAAGAGACAGAGAAAGAGAGAAGAGGGGAGGAGTAGATCTTGCGAGAACTTCTGGGCAAAACAATATGGCGACCCGCGTAGTTCGGCTCGATTCGAAAAGTGAAATAGCCATAGCATCTTTGTAGACGATCAAATTAGCTTACTTTTGTGCTATAACGTAATTTTTTCTTTGCTTTTATCCATTAGATCATCCACTCCGATAGAAAGTATTTCGAAATTAGGAAAAACAAGTCTTGTGTCACACCCACAGCGGATAAAATACCGTCCAGACCGCTCACTTAGTTTTTCTTCCCCGGTTCCTCCTGGACCATCCTCACCACCCTGCCCGCCCCGCCCGACAGCCCAGCGCGTAGTCATAAATCACTTGTCAGAGGGGTTAATTGGGGTGACCGCAGCGCCACTCCTCCAGTGCCGGGGCAGTAGTAAATATGGCGTTTTTTAGTGCGAATTGAAAGCCTCCTAACTCAGAAGCTATAAAAATGCTACAAGGTCGATTGAGATTTCATTGTAACGTGCTATATTTGACCTGTAAGCCGGTATAACTTGTTTTCTTGCAAGTCCGATTATATCAGTTTTACAAGGGATTTAAGTAAGTCTGTGATTTTCAAACTGGCATCTTCAATGTTCAGGACTTTTTCAATTTGGATTTAAATATTTCAATCCGCCCCCCCAACGATTTAAACAGAAATTCATGTATCGACTGTGGTGACAATTTTCATTTACATGTGCAAGTTTCAAGTGCACTAAGTTATTCTATGATTTTCTGTGATTTAAAAAAAAAATACCAACCCACCACTCTGAACATTCATCCTTGCTGTTTTTAGTTTTCTTGCCTCTACTACATCTGATTTTCGTTGTCATTTTTAACAATATTTTTGTCATGGAGTGCCACACTCAACATGATCATATGGTGGGCATTGTGCTCAAACATCATCGCCTGCTTGAGGAGGCTGCACATGATATAGATGTACAGCTGGCCCATCAATCTATGGAGAATTGCACGCCTGGAATAGGACAAAATGTGCATATCTGCGGCAAAAAATGAAAGAGGGCTGAAAAAAACGAGGGGGACATTCAATTGTTACAGGGCTGTCAGGTTTTGTCAGATAATCCATGAGAAGCAGAGAGATTTGAGAGGGAGGGTTCTACTGTACATGATCAGCTGTCAGAGTTAGAGTTTTGAGGAGCTTATTCCAAGGTCCTGCCTGCTCTGAATTTGATAACATCCTCAAACAACACAACATCTCACCACAGGCCTACCACAGTCAGTCAGTCGTTCATTTATAGGAAACCACTGCCCTAAATACATCACAGCCCATGTGTACAGACAGCTAGCATCATTTTTAACTAAAGGAACAGTTGCATGTATACGAAATCAAAGCATAATAGACACCGCTTTAATTGTTCTGAGAGAGAAATTTGTTCACGTAAAAGACACCTTCAAAGATATCCACACAGTAATTGCATATGGAAAGCCAATCGCTTTAGAGAGAATACCACATATTCAGTCATGCATCACACGATATATGTCTTCATACAGATACATATTTGGCAAATAAAAGGTCTTGAGTCAATATTGCTGTATAAAACACGTGCTACTCAATCAAAATCAATCAAAAGAAAAGGTCATCCCCAAACAACACGTCCTTGAGAAACACTGCGTTCTTTGGATACCAAAATGTGGGTTTGGAATGGCCTTCCATGGTGAGCAAGGGGGTGAGCTCACTCATGCAACCATGGCCAAGCTGGAAAAACGAGTTGCAGCAATAACAGACAAAGAAAAACACGTCCAAACCCACCCTAAGCTACTCTGTCGTGTGCACCACCCATCAAAAGACGAAAGCTTACAGCGGAAAAATGAGATAATTCCTCCAGTCCAGCAATATTGTGTTCTTTTTGTATTTTGTGTTTAGGTTGTGTTTTCATAAGTGTATCGGCAAGGAAAGATCTGTTCTGTAGTTACATGTATCGTGGATATCGCTATGAAAGATCAAGGTCACAAAGCAAGAGTATTGCAAAAATCTACTTCAAACCTGAATAATTACGGATCCAGAAGCTTCTTGCATATGCCCCTTTGTGAGTACAAATTTCATTATGTTCTCAGTCCTGTGTGCAAATTTGATTGAATTCATTTGGGGCAATCACATTTAAATTGATGTTTATAATTGATTACCCATGACACATTTATCAAATTAAGTCCCCTTTTTGAGAACTTCACAGCTTTTAAGTGTAATGCAACATGGTCTTCCGATTTCTTCATTTTCTTCCTTAGTATGTTGAATATTTTCGTGGTCTTTATTAAAATGTTAATCTTACATTAGCTTTGGCTCACTGTGCTAGTAAACTTTGCAAAAAATACAAGAGCGCTGCCGGTGTTCGGCTGATAAGGGAAATCTCCGGCGGCGCAGGTAAATGACCCCGTGAACTGGGGAAGCGCGGGCTTGCTTGCCTCGCGCCAGCCGAAACTAAATAGGCGCTCCAAACCCGCTGTGCACCGGGTGAGAATAGCCAACGGTGGCAAGTCTCACCCGGAGTGAGAGGTCGATCGTATTTCTATTCTCACCCCGGGTGAGAATAGTCAACAAGAGTGCCGGGGAATGCAGGATCTTAGGCGAACCGGGATCTTAACCGGCGAACCCAGGGAGGAATCTACGGTAACTCATGTTAAGGCTCACCATCATCAGTAAAATGGTCTCCCTTC
Source organism: Aplysia californica (assembly GCF_000002075.1). NCBI lineage: Eukaryota > Metazoa > Mollusca > Gastropoda > Aplysiida > Aplysiidae > Aplysia > Aplysia californica. The sequence goes on from NW_004797439.1 coordinate 147,408, forward strand.
ACTCTAAAATGAACTTACGTGCCCCCCTGGGTGGGTTTATGACATATGACGAGCAAAGAGTGGTTAACCTTGATGACCTATCACAGCGCTTAGTGGCGTGAGGCGTGCCATTTTCACTTTAAATTATCCTATCGTTAGTCTCAAGATCTACGGTTATAATCCGTTGCCCCTTCGCTTTACATGTCCAAAATTTATAGCTTTCCTTCTCTGACCAAATTCCTTCGCCTTTATCGTTACGTGCCACTATGTTGTGACCACACCAATAAAAATTCAGTCTGTCTTGCAAATTCGAGAGTAGAGACAACTGCGGCAATGGCTAGGGAAGTGTACACAGTTCGATGTGACCCCGCCTGGAGTGAAGTGATGTAAGTTTGAGGGAGAGTTCAGATGTGAGTGCAATGTTTGGGGAAAACAAATGCGTCGGTCAATTCAGACCTTGGTGTGATCCCGTTTGGGGCAAACATTGCACCGGTTCATCAAGTTTTACAACGCGTATGTGATCACATTCATGAGAGTGGCTTATCTTTGACACGACGGGCAGTTCATTGATCTCAACTTTTTATTCTTGGTTGATCGGCTGTGCCCGCTTGGGTTTTTGTTTAGCAAATTATGAGCTGAAATGCGGAATCTTAACCGAATGTTGACCTTCAGAGTGAATCAGAGCGGGATTTTAGGGGTGACTTTTGTAGAGTAAAAATTCTGTTTGTCTTAAAACAGCGGGATCTTAGGCTGAGACTGCTGTATTTATTAATTTTTAGGGGCTTTTTTTTAAAGTTCAATTTTTTCGATATTCACAGAAATAATGGTTTGTGACAGTTTTTAGAGCCAAAATCGTTCTCAGCACACTAAAAATGGTAAAATAGTGACGATAAAATGGTTTGGAACTTTTTTATAAATTTACTTTACCGGTGGCCTTTTTACCCATGCAAACAGCCAGCTTTTTTACCTGACTTTCTTGTTTTTGTTTCCAATTGTGTATACAAATTTCCATGGAGTTATGCCGTGACCACTTCTCCTGAAAAGTGCTCTATAATGAATTGCGTGCTGGTCTGTGGAAACAAACATTGACGTAGGCTAGGCCTTACACTTATTTGAAATTGTTGCTTGTATTGCTATAAGAACACTTTGGATTCAACGAAATTGAAGGTCAGGCTCGATGACTTTGTCTTTGTTGTATCCGGGTTTCACTGTAGTTGTTGTATCATTTCCTGAAATTCCAAGATGACAAACATTCTAATGGATTAGATAGCAAGATTCTGTTTGATAATTTCTTTGAAATGTTTTCTCTGGAACATGTGATAATTGTCATTACCAAAAGAAGTCCCTGTATTTCCTGGCTCAAGTAAATTGCTAGCCTACCTTTCAGCACATCTTAGTCTGTTCACAAAAATACTGAGCTCACTTTCGGGTGGTATTTGCGTGTGTATTAAGGGGGGGTGGGGGGTATTTGTCTTTTTAAAAAAAAGCATTGGCTCTTGACATCTTGTTAAAAAGTTGGAACTACTAACCACACAAGATATTTTTACTGGTTAGTGTAAAACTCCCGCCAAATGCTGTTTTGAAAAGTGACATATGACAGAATCCTATAGGGGGTGCCCATTAGCGCGATCGGGTCGGATCGGGTCGATTTGGTAGTGGGGGTTAGCCATAGTGAGGGCGAAAAGCAGCCATCCTGGCACAAACCTATCGACGCTGTCGGTGATCTTAAAAGACAAAAACGTTTGTTTTCAAGGCTGTGAGTCGCGCAATCGGGTGGTTTGCAGCCAATCACACCAAGGCTTTGTAACCTAAGAGTCGCGTGTCCATGTTGACACTGCGATGTCAAGGTCAGGCATTTATGCTCGAAATACTGAGTCTACTTTAACTTCAAGGACATTGGGTACAATCACGATGGGGTTATTTTTGTAGTGTGCACTGACATCACCAGAAAACGACCCGACCGGACCGGACCCGACCCGATCACGCCAATTGGCACCCCTATTACACTGAACAGTTGATTGAAAGACTGTTTGTCAAGCAGCATGTCTCATTACTGATGGTTTGTATGGTATCAATGGTTTTTGCTTTTACCCAGGTGTCACTGAGCGAGTTTGCCTTCCAAGTGCGGGATGAGCTGGAGAAGACGGGAAGAGCTTCGGCTGTCGACGTGAATGTCTTGGCCCATCTTCTGCAACACATGGAGGAGGAGGATGAGGTGGAGTTTATGGAGGACATCTTACATAGGTAGGTAGCCTCTTCTGTGTTGACGAATTACTTACTTACTACCCATTACGCCATCTGGCGTTTAGGGCAGCAACAAAGGATCTCCAGCTCTGTCTCTTTTGGGCCATCTTGGTCCGCGTTCCCCACGAATGATTCCAGGACTTCATTTCAGACTCTACTGTGCATCTCCAGGTCACTTTGGGTCTGCCCCTTTTGCGACGTCCTTCGGGGTCTCCAGTGGAGGGCAGTCTTCACAATAGAGTCTGGTTCTCTTCTCAGAACATATCCAATCTATCTCCATCTTCTCCTTTTTATTATGGTGGTCATGTCCTCTTGCTTATATTTACATAACAGACCTGCGTTGGAAATCTTGTCGGGCCAGAAGATTCTGAGCATTTGGCGTAAGCTGGTTGTATGAAAGGAAGTGTTGACGAATTAAATAATAATAAATAGCATTTTTATAGCGCATGTCCCTACTCGAAAGCAAGCTCTCTATGCGCTTTACACTATATTTTTACCCCAGCAGACCATAGAACACTCAGAAACATTCTCAGCTTCTCGGGAAGCATACATTGCCAGCAGCTGGTTAAGTGCTCAAACACTAACAAACTGACAAGATCTTTCACTGTCTATAGCTGGGTACCCATTTTCACCTGGGTGAAGTGGGGAAAATTCGTGTAAAGTGCCTTTTCCAAGGTCACAATGTCGGGCCCGCGGCTCGAACACCCGAACTCGCAACCTCTCGATTACGAGTCCGGTAGCCAAACCACTAGGCCACCGACGTATTGCAAAGTCATGGAGCTTTACCTGAGTACTGATTTATGCAGATGTTTTATACCCCTGAATTGACTTCCAGCATAAATTAATGATTTTATTAAGGGAATAGTGGGCCAAAATGTGAGGCGTGCTGACTAAATGAGTTACTTCTCAGGTTTTGGTCCTATGGAAATAGATGAGTCAAATTTATATAATATAAGTTGATTTTGGACAATTTATATGTCTAAAATTATTTAAACTATTTTGTCCAGTACATTTTAGGAATGGGGTGTTAAAGAGAGCTAGTTGCTTCTGTTAGAGATTGAGTTAAAAATTATTTTCTTGTCATGCATTAGTTGTGTGTCCCCTCTGACTGGAGGAGACTCTCATGGAGTCCGAATAACTTTTCGGGTTGCTTGCTCAATTGTTCAATTGTGATATCTTTATAATTGATGTAATGCGCTTTGAGCATTTTTTAGAAAATGAAAATGCACAGCATAAACGCTATTAATTATTATTATTATTAATTATTATTGTTATTATTATTATTATTATTATTATTGTTATTATTATTATTATTATTATTATTATTATTATTATTATATTATTATTATTATTATTATTTTCAAAGAGTCTACATAACAAGAGGGTCCACTCTTCTCTTTGAGCCAATTAAAAAACGGTCCTCAAAATTAGGTGACGCCCTCTTCGCAAATGCACACCCTTTGCGAACAGAGTTACCGTACTTGTCTTTAATTAAATAATCAAAGTGAAACTAACAAGTTTTTGAATAAATAAGAATTTAAATTTCGGAAGAATGCTTTTTTAAAATGGTTACGCTGACAAAAAAAAAATCCTTTTCTGGAGGAAGGGGTGACTGTTTTCTTCGTTTAATTTGACTTTAGAATGAGAGGCGAGAGGTCAATAAGATTTAAAAAATCCCTAAAACTCCTCACTGAATGAACCCAAACAGCTGATGAACAGCAGTCGATCTGCGCATGCAAGGAGGTGCTATTCATATTCTTCTCCTTTTTTGGCTGAGTGGACCATCTTGTTATGTACCCTCTTTGTTATTATTCAATTTACCACCTACTTCCCGTTAGGCACATGTCGTTATCATTCAGGTATTCCATCGCTACCGATCGCTGAGTGGTGAATCATAGTCATAGCTTGGTGGACTGAGACAAACAGGGAAAGAGCACTTTCTTATTAAAGGTTCAGCATTCTGCCTGGCAAACCTGTGGATTAAGACTACTTTTTTATACACTGTTTTCAATACTAACGAGACTTGTGCGGGAACCGCTCGTGATGTGGCCATTTAAATAGAAATATCGGTTATGTTTCCTCTCTTTCTTGCCATGCTCAGCCCTGCTCTCTCGCTTGTAATGTGGCCTCTCTCTAATAATAGGGATTTTGTGAGTCATCATCAACTGGAGTGGAATGAACAAGGAGGGGATGGGGTGGGGGTTGGGGGAGGGGAAGGATGTGATTGATCGTTTTACCTTTATTTTTTGGTGAGAGAGGGAGAGAGAGAGGAATGATCTCTATTAGAACTGTATGATGCTTGTGTTCTTTGTATTTTTTGTATTATTGTTAATGGCATTGAGCACTTTCTAAGTGAGAATGCGCTTTGTGTAAGTGAAATTTATTATTATTTTTATAATCATTATTATTATTATACATTCAATTATTGTTTTTATTAGCATTATTATTATCGTCATCACTATTTTATTAATATCTTTCATCAGATTCAGTCACTGCCAGGACTGCCTTCCTCGCAGTGACTCCACGTCCCATGCGGTTGTGCGGAGCTACATCGCTGCGGGTCAGAGCGCCCGCCTCCCAGCGCTATTGGCCGACCGGCTTCACTTCGGCATCCTGCCCAACCACTACACCCTCAACCTCCTCATGGACTATTTCATCCGACAGGAGCGTTTTGCCGAGGCGGTCCAGGTGGCCTACTGTTCCACCATACAGGAGGATTTCTCCAACCCCATCAATGCCTGGTTGGCTCTACACGCATGCACGCAACGGTTGTTGGGCACGGATGTCGACGATTTAGCCCCGCCCCCTCCAGAAGCTTCTGATGGTGAAGAGGACTGGATCAAAGTGAAGTACATCCGGTATCCGTACTACGACGATCACATGGATATTAAGGACGAGCGTTTTCTCCTGGGCAAAACGTTGCTCATGATTGGGAATACCGACAGCATAGATGTCCCGAGTGATGTGAGGAACAGTTTGAAAGTTATCGGTAGTGGTTTGTATCACAAATTTGCCAGAGGTCTGGCTAGGCTGAAGGACATCGCTGAGTCAACAGAAGGGAATGTCCTGGAACAAGCGTTGGAATATTTCTCTCAAAGTCTGGACAAAGTGGAGGCTAGAGAGGCTGACGAGCCAGAGGTGGAGATTGCCCTGAGAACAATGGACGATGAAATTCGCAAGCTCTTGCCCACCAGGGAAGAGAAGGAAGAATTTGTGGAGGAGCTGGGTAGACTCCGGGAGCGGCTTGTAGCCCAGGGTCGTGTCGTGTCTGGTGTGGATCTGGGTCAGTCTGTCTTGGACATGGCTACCGCGAGCGTCCAGCAGTTCGAATCCGCAGAGATCTCGCAGCAAGAGGCTCTATTCAAGGTGTGGGGCCAGGAACAGCAGATGGAGCTGGATAGACAGATGGCCGAGTACAGGAAGAAGGAGAGGATCGAGGAGATGAAGCAGCAGGTGAAGGAGTTGCAAGAACAGGAAGAGCTTCTGACTTACTTTGACTTTGAGGAAAACATTCGGCTGAAATTTTTGGACGAAGACAGAGCCACAGATCAAAAATTGACAATTTCGAAATGAGTTTTACAATTTTGCGTAGGTCTATGAGTGTTTGATGGCTTTGTGACTAGTAAAACTGGTGATACATGAGATTGTGTTGTTGCCAGCTCTGCTGTATGCTGACAATATCGCCTTTTTTTTGTCCCAGCAGTTTCGAGAAAAAGAGGTTTTTTTTTTGTCAGTGTAACTTGTAACCATTGAAAAATAGTGTTTTCTGAAATTTGAATTCAAATTTATTAAAAAAAAACTAGTCACAGTTTCACTTTGATTTTCTCACACAAGTTGGGTAACTGATCAAGGTTTCGATTTAGCAAATAAAAAATTTTGTCTCGGAAATGAAAAAAAGGTGTTTTGTCAGCTTACGGTAGAGCTCTGTTCACTCATTATAATTCTGTGGCTACTCTGGTCAAAGGGTTATTGCATCATTTGAACGAATGAGGGAGAAGTTTTAAACTCTTGAGATTGTGACACATGCTAGCTACATTGTGATTTTGCATGGAAGACTTTCACATTCTTTATTAATTCAAACTGCCTCCATTTTTGGTTTATGACTGTTTGGAAAGCCATCTTTGTATTTCATATTATTGTGATGTTTTCTTAATAGTAGACAGGTATGTTTGGAATATAAGAGTTATTTCACTCTTCATCTGTGCATAGTATGAATTAAGAATGTGTGTAGAAGTATGTATGTATGTAGAACTGAAGAATGTAGCTGTGAACAGATGGAATAAATGTGAAAGGAATACATGTTTGTGGATTTAATACATGTTATGTGATAGAAGTATTGTTGGAAAGTGACATAAAGCCATGTTTGAACTGATTGTGAGTTTTTAAGTTTTGTACTTACATTAGATTTAGTACATGGTATTCATTATAATAGCAAAATCAAGCAACCTGGAAGAGATCAAATTCTTTCGAAATGAGTTCACCCATGATGGAAAGATAGACAGAGAAATACAAAACCGAATGAAAAAAAGACAAGTGTTGTGGTTTACCAACTGGCAATTTACTTTCACACATCTCAACATTGCAATGGAAACAAAGCACCAATTAATTATACAGCATATTTATATATACCAATAGGCTTACTGTGTAACCAAGCTCAAACATGGACGAAAACAAGTTTTACCAAAGTAAAAGAATCACCTGTGAAATTAGATGCCTAAGCGTGCGGGCATAATGGAGTCGCTTTGACCTCACCTTCCCCTCACACCGGCACCAAACAGTCTCCTGTTTGCCGACGCTGAAATTTAATATGTGTGACTACAGTTGCACGAGACAGAGTGGAGGCCGCTCACTCTCCAAAATAGATAGGGCTTGCTAACTAACTTAATTAATTTTAGTCGCCTTGGCGCACCAGTCATCAGACAATTGGTCGCTTTTGAGCGCCAGGGAGCTATCATGATAAACGCTATTTTGAGAAAATCAAAGTTAAAAGTTTTTGGATCTTTATTCAGTCTCTTTAAAAGTAAGACAAGGAAAGTTTCCCCCATAACCAAACAAATATACACACCAATGAAACGAAACTTCTCCTATAGGTAGGACAATGCCCACTTTTGGTGTAGATTTCTGAAATCCCCCGAAATTTGGGTTGTCGTGCTTGTCCTTAAAAGTAAAAGCGAACAATTGCTGATTACTATTACTACTATTAGTGAGCATGGAACCTGAGTTTTTAATTGCTGCTGACCAAAAAAGCTCAGGTCTTAGGACAAGACATCTCAACTACAGCACACGCATGTGCACACACACACACACACACACACACGCACGCACGCACGCACGCGCGCGCGCGCACACACACACACACACACACACACAATGTTGTCAATGTTGTCGGTTGCTGCTAGCATTAAAGTTGAGATCTGAACGTGGATTACGATGATTGCCTACCTTTCTTTTCTGTGCAATACGGTAACTGCTCAAAATGCAGAGCGTCTAGTCTAACTGTATTGGGTGTTAAAGCTCATAATATTCTGCCACGGCTCGAGGCCTTCTCTAGAATTGAAATGATCCATTAATGTTTCACGAATTTGTTTTCCTCCACAGTCTTGGTAGCTCTTGTACTGGTTGTTGTTGTAGCCTTCTCGGACGAGGGCAACAAATCTCAGAGTAGGTCCCGTGTTCAATTTGCGCACGTTAAAGATCATCCCTTTGTGGTCCATACTAAAATCGATAAGAGTAGGCTTCGGCCGCCACCCGGGCAAAGTTCCAAATTTCCTTCCAACTGAGAATGTTTAATGAGTGTCCCACACGCTCATATGACCTTATGCAGTGCGAGCGCCATAAAACACTTACCAAAAAAAAAAAAGAAAAAAAAAAAAAGGTTGTTGTGATAGGTCGATTCTAAAGTTGCCTCATTTTTCTCACTTTCGATTGCGGTGGATCGATGAAGCTCATGGATCAGTATAACGGTATAAAGGACTTAAACTGCCTTTACAATATTTGTAGCAGACTTGGGCTGCCACTATCTTGAACGGTGACAGTGGAGGGGGAAGCGACTCCACTCTGGTTCCCCTCCTCTCCTCACCTTCTTTGGTGCGCATCATCAAAGAGGTGAGACTTGAGACGTTGGTGAGGTGAAAGTGAAAGCATCTCAACAGTGCCTGCACACTTAGACAATCTTAGAACCCCACAAGAAGAGACCCAGGCAAAGAAATGACATTGTCGGATCTGAGATAACAAGTTGGCTCATCTCCCTGCCTGTACATGTCTGTCCCCGTGGTCTTATGCACCAATAATTTAGCAAAATGTGATATTTTTTTGCATAATTTCTGATTATTTTCCTTTATCATTCTATGTAAAAAAACAACTCAACCCCCCAAACCCCCCCCCCCAAACAGAATCACATAATTTCACATTTTTTGGGCTCAATTTGCATAATTTCTTTTTTTTCCTTTTTTTTCATAAAACGACGGGGACGGACATGTGCCGTAGTACATCATGTGGGCTTTAGACAACAAATGAGATGGTCTGGACATCTGTCGAAACTACTACCAGACAGTATAGCAGCGGGAGCGTACAGCTATAGTATTATACTAGTGATCAGATGAATATAAAGTAGAGGAAGAGGCAGACCCAGAAAAAGACGGAGAGAAAGTCAGAGTCAGAAGAGCATTAGACAACCCCCCCCCCCAAAAAAAAAAAAAAAAAAAAATAAAGAAAATAAAATGAAAGCAATCTATAGAAGAAGGCAATACAACGAACAACAGCAGAACGACGTTTGCTTCCTCTCCTAGCACTGTTAGGTAACAGATGCCGGAAAAAAGCAAAAAGCAAATAGGCTTAAACTGTAATACTAATAAATGCTCGAAGTACAAGGGGGCTACCCCGAAAAATGTTGTTTTGAGAAAGTCGAAGGTACAGTTTTTGCCCCTTGTTCAGTTTCTTTAAAACCTTATTTCCATCTTTGGGGTCTATTGGACACCAAAGCCATGTTTTTTGGCTCTAAAATCCTCAATTTTTGACCCTCGAACCTGAAATGTCTTGACTTTTCCTGATTTGACCCCCTGCCTGACCACTCCAAATTGTGTTTCTCTCATGCGCATGGTTTACTCATCCCGAAATATTGGCGCTTTTTGGGTTTTGGTGTTGTAAAAACTTATTCGTGCTATAACAACTTGCTCTTTTTATCCATACAACATGAATTCTAGAAATCGAAATGAATCTTCAAATCAGAATTTCAAGAAAATACATATCAATATCAAACAGTGACACTATTAACAAAAGCATAAGAGTGCTTTACACCATTTTCTTCAACTGGTATGCTCTAATCTATGATGTCTAGAAGTTTCAGATGAAGTCGAAAAAGGAGCATTATATAACATTGAGTTAATGAAGTTACATGTAGCATGATTGAATGGCTTACTACTCTTTTGAATGGACTTGAAACGAAGAAGAAAAAGAATCAAATGGTCTGCTGTGGAAGATAAACACTGTGAAACACTTTCTTAGAGACATAAGTGACAGGGAGCTATAAAAGTAACATCTTTATGATATATATTTGTATTGTTGGTAATAATTAACATGGTTGCAATTTTATAAGACATAAATGCAGATAAAAATAAAATATAAAAATATATTACATGTATATATAGCTCGATACCGTATTATAACTTTTCAGTGCTCATTGCAAACAAATATGTTGTTGTTGTTTTCAAATCCCTTTAGCTGCGAGCATTTCGCTCTTGGCAGCGCAATGCTTCCCTCAAGTAACCACATGTCCTTGTCATTTGTCAACGCCAGAGTAGAGCAGGCTTTGTAAGTCTGTAGGTGTGTGTAGGAGCCTGAGTCGAAGAACTGCCAGGTTTGGGCAGTGAAGGAGATGTTCAAGTTCAGCGGTCTCCTCGTGGTAGTCACAGTGTCTGCAATGGGGTTCCCAAGTGGGGTTCTGTTTATGTGCTTGTTGGTGTGTAAGTGTCCTGTGCGCGCTCTGAAGATCAAAGTCTGATCAGCTCTACATAAGAGATTCGATGGGTCTTTGGGGTTGGGTTTGTCCATGTACCCGAAGAGAGATCTTCCTGTTTCTGCGTTGGCCCATCTGTTCAGCCACTCGTCTCTGCTTTTGGCTTGGATGATCCTTCTGCAGGTCTGTAAAGAGACGGCTGTGTCTGTCTGGGGCAGGCTTGCTCCAGTCTTTGATAGCTGGTCTGCAGTTTCATTCCCTGGTACTCCAGAATGACCAGGCACCCATTGCAGTGTGACCCGGACGCCAGGTAGTGCCCATCTGTTTTACAAGGCTAAGAATGTTCCCGTCCCCTCTGTAGTCTCCTCTTCCTCCTTCGACAGCTTGGAGTACTGACATTGAGTCAGAGAAGACAACAACATCTCCTGGTGTTACTGCACCTTCAAAAAAGTCTTGGGTGATCTGCTCCAGGGTCTTTACAATGGCAACTCTCTCTGCGTCATAGTTGGAGCTGTATGTTCCACATCGGCCAAATAGTTGGGTCTGATTCTTCTCTCCAAGGTTGTTTCGATATTTGATGATGGGTGCGTATCCAGCATTCCGTGTCGCGTTTGTTGCTGACCCATCTGTGTATGCATGAATTGGGGTTTCAATATACGAGTCCACTGTCTCCAGGGCACTAGTTCTGAGGATTTCTTCTGGTATGGTCATGGCACAAGAAGGATCTAGAAGTCTCGTCCTTATTGTCATTTCTAGTGCCTGCCAATATGGAGGTTCGCTGCTGATGTTGGTGATTGGTTCTCTGTTCTTGGGTGGGTCAAACTCCTCAAGTAGTTTTGTTGCTTCTCGCATGGAGGAGGTCTTCTGGATGCGTGTTCTTGGTTCCCACTCTTCTGCCATTTTTCTGCTTTCGTTCGGGTTTTCTAGTCGCACAAATCTTTCGTAGGTTTCGAGTGTAGCACTCTTTCTTCTGAGGTCCAGTGGTTCTATGTTGGTGTGGATTTCGCAGGCGCTTGTCGGCGTGGTCTTCATCGCACCAGAAACAAATCTGAGTGCTTGGTTCTGTACTCTGTCAAGCTGTGCCAAAGAGCCTTGGCTTGCTATGGATTGTAGGGGGCTCTCGTGGCCTAGAGGTTAAGGTGTTGGCCTCTCATTCAAAGGTCCCGGGTTCGAATCCGGGTAGCGACCAAAAAATTTTCT
>NW_004797439.1:159352-162937 GCF_000002075.1 Aplysia californica
TGCACGTTAAAGATCCCTTGGTGGTCTAAAATCGATAAGAGTAGGCTTCGGCCGCCACCCGGGCAAAATTCAAAATTTCCTACCGACTGAAAATATTAGGTGCGTACCGCGCGCTGATATGACCTTATGCAGTTGCGAGCGCCGTAAAACACTTTACCCCCCAAAAAATGGATTGTAGTGGTAGGGAGTAGTCAATCACAGATCTGGCATACCCCATATAAAGTTGTTTGAGGGTTGCTTTGTCAGCTCCCTAGTTGAGTGCTGAGAGGGGTTTCTGAGGGTTTAGTCTGGAGGTGGCTTTCTTAGTCAGCTTGCCCAAGTGCTCTTTGAGAGACAGCTTTCGGTCCAGTTGTACACCAAGGTACCTGGGGTAGTCCTCATGTTAATGTTTGCTGGTGGTTCCATTGATCTTAAGGTTTGCCTGACCTGCTGTAACCTTGTTTTTGCGGCTGAAGAGTCCAAAAACAGTATTTCTGTGTTCATCTTCATCTTCCATAACAGGCAGTAGAACGAGATAGTAGTCATGTCTGCGTTGATGGCGTGGTTCAGTGCTCTCATGTCACTTCCTTTGCTCCAGATGAGCAAGTCGTCAGCTTAGAGTGCTTTGTGACAGGAAATGACATTTGGCAGGTCCTTCATGAACAACAGGAAGAGGGTGGAGCTGAGTGCTGACCCCTGTGTCAGCTTGCCCAAGTGCTCTTTGAGAGACAGCTTTCGGTCCAGTTGTACACCAAGGTACTTGGGGTAGTCCTCATGTTAATGTTTGATGGTGGTTCCATTGATCTTAAGGTTTACCTGACCTGCTGTAACCTTGTTTTTGCGGCTGAAGAGTCCAAAAACAGTCTTTCTGTGTTCATCTCCATCTTCCATAACAGGCAGTAGAACGAGATAGTAGTCATGTCTGCGTTGATGGCGTGGTTCAGTGCTCTCATGTCACTTCCTTTGCTCCAGATGAGCAAGTCGTCAGCGTAGAGTGTTTTGTGACAGGAAATGACATCTGGCAGGTCCTTCATGAACAACAGGAAGAGGGTACAGCTGAGTGCTGACCCCTGTGAAAGGCCTTCCTCGAGTGTCCTCTGTGAAGACATCTTGCTGTCACATGATGTCTGGATAGTTCTGCAACACAGAAAGTTCTTGATCCAGCTGTACACCCTTCCTGCTATCCCAAGCTCTTGCATTTTGAAGAACAGCCCCTGTCCCCACACAGGGTCATACGCCTGCCTCAGGTCGATGAAGACGGCCACAACATTGTCTTTATCTTGAAAGGCATCGCTGGTCTTTTGGGCAAATCTGATGAGGTGGTCCATAGTTCGTTTGCCTTTCCAGAGGCATGCCTGTGATGTGCTGATTGTGCCAGTGTTTTCCATCCACAAGTACAGTCTGTCGTTGACCATTCTCTCGACGACCTTACCCAGGCATGATGTTAAAGAGATTGGTCTATAGCTTGAAGGCTGGCTTGCTGGTTTGTCCTTTTTCAGTATTGTTGTGATGTTTGCCTTCTTCCATTCTGTTGGGAGCTGTCCCTCATTCCAGGTCCTGTTGAAGAAGTCCAGGAGTATGGACAGGGAAGAGTCTGTCAGGTTGAGGATCATCTCATTGGTGATGTGGTCTGGTCCTGAGGCCTTTCTCTTTTTACACTTTTTGAAGGCTGCCTTCAATTCCGTCAGAGTAAACTCCTTCCCAAACGCCTGAGTTCAGATTGCTCAAATCTTATTGCTCATTTGCCATTGCTTCATCACAGTTCCACTTTTTAAGATACAGTACAATCTTTATGAGGGAGGAAAACATACCATCATTGCAATTCTCAATTGGGCTGTCTGCGCCCAAATAAAAATAAGTACGCCTACTCTGGTCATCAATTACTTGAGGCTCCAGTCTAACAAAATCATGCAACTGTGGTGTTTGTTGTTGTTTAGTTGTTTGTAAAACGTGCTAAAAAGATTGAAAATCAAACAATGGATAATTTGACAGACATAATAATGAGAAAACAATAGATAAAACATAAGGGGTCTTTTTGGACCCCAAAGGTAGAAATAGGTATTTTCCATTATCTGCCTTCTTCATGCCAGGGGGGTTTGCCTGGACCCTAAGTGACAGAAATAGGAATATTTAGGTAGGGTATGAAATAGGGTTAAAAGACAAGGAGAGTTTTCTTTATAACCAATCAAATTATATACACACTAATGAAACCAAACTTCTCCTAGGTAGGGCAATGCCTACTTTTGGTGTAGGTTTTAAAGGTTTCTGGAAACGTCCGAAATCTGGGTTAGCCTGTCTGTCCTTAAAAGCGACCAAATGTACTTGTACACATTCATGTGCTCTAAATCTGAGCATTCTTCACTTGCACAGTATTGCTGCTCATGTTTTGAGCTGGGTAGGTAAATTTATAGAAACCCTCCCGTCTCATAAAGGGTATTATTTTGTAGGTTTTTTAGGGCCCTGAACACGATTTTGGCATTGAAAAACGTCGCAAATGGTTAGTTTAGATGTTATTGCTCTTTATTTCACACTATAACGTACTCGCATGTCAGGGGGAGACCCCCTGAAACCCCCCTAATGACTATAAAAGTATGCATTATCACCCCCCCCCACACACACAAACCCTACAACCAAACCTTAACTTTAAAAAAAGACCTTGTTCGCATATCGACGGCACTAAAGTGGTGAAGGAGCTGACTTCCGTAGTGGATGTGACGCGAAATGGTAGTGCTTCTATAAAAATATAAAAATACCGCAGGGTACTGAGCGTGTCTTAGGCTATTTTTGCACAATCTTTGTAATTTTTATTATTTTTTAAAATAAGTGTTTTATGGCACTCGCAACTGCTATAGGTCATAAGACATAAGAACGTCCTGGACACATTAAAAGCATTTTCAGTTTGTTAGGAATTAATTTAGAATTTTGTTCGGGTGGTGGCCGAAGCCTACTCTTCTGATGTTAGTTAGGACCACCAAGAAATCTTTAACGTGCCCTTATCTGAGAAGGCTAAGTTACATCTTACGAACCCTAAGATCAGGGGTGTGGCTGAAAGACAGAAGTAAGAAGGAGTCAAGGAGTAGCAGTTGAAAGGCAGCAGAAAGAGCCAGGAGCTCAGAGGAGAGGGCAGGAAGTGGAGACAAAAGCAGATAACAGAACGTGATTAGAGAGAGCTGTACAGGTGAAAATAGAACATTTTTAAGAGAAGAAAATTTTCTGTCACTGTCAGGTTTCGAACTCGGAACCTATTGAATGAAATTGAATGAAAGGCTCTCGACCACAAGAGTCCCCGGTTACAAGCTTACTGCCATCTGTGATGTAACAGTTAGGGGTGTCCCCGTCGGATTTTGCGATTGTGAGGCCGCAAAATTTGAATAATTTTGGATTCTCCGCGTATTTTCACGTTTTTTTTTCATTTTCCACAAACGAAGTGACTATTCGGACTCGAGTCCAAATATGAAAAATGTTATTCGGACTCTGATTCTTGTCCAGCATGACGTCACTTCCGACTTCCGACTTCCTGTGACTCGTGACTCCGGCTTCCTGTCCTGCCTCACTCGTGACTCGCCTCAGGCTGGGCAGAGACCGGGATCACTTCGGGCAAAATGG
>NW_004797439.1:163730-181939 GCF_000002075.1 Aplysia californica
CTCATTTGATTTCTTTTCCTTCCACGATACTCTTAGCAGTCTCCTAAGAAACCACATTTCTGTTGCTTCTATTTTATTTTCACTGTCTTTAGTGATTGCCCAGCATTCACAGCCATATAGAAGGTTTGACCAAACGTAGCATTTCAGGACTTTCATTTTGGTGTTCATTGAGATGTTTCTATTTTTCAGGATAGGGCTCATTTAGTAGTAGTAGGATTGTTATTTTGCTAGATCTAGATCTACTCCGGTAGAAAAGGAAGGGTTGGGGGGGGGGGGGGGGTGGATAGGGGGTGCCTGCTAAAGTCATAAAAATAACAGATAGATCTAGATCTAGATGGAAAACTAGGCTAAAGATCTAGCTAAGATCTCGTTTGCAACAGTTTTTAGTGCCGGGTGGTCTGCTAATCTTCAATTTTATCTTTTTCTACAACAAAGAAAGTGGGAAACATGGGGGATTGGGGGCGTATCAATGAGGCGGCGGGCATCGGATCGGCAGATAAGGTGTGGGGGAAACTAAAAAATGGCGGAAAATTAGAAGCACTGAATGTTAGATCTTTAGAACGGAGACACTTCCTTTTTTCAGGACCCGAGTCCGAATAACATTTTTTCCTATTCGGGACTCGAGTCCGAATGAGAAGGACTCGAGTCCGAATATGAAAAAATGTTATTCGGACTCAGACAGCCTTTCACAAAACAATTGAACTAAAATCACATCGCCGTGTGACTAAAGAGGAAGTAATCACAGAAACAAGTGTCATTTAAGTGACAAGCTGGTTATTTCCCTTGTTAGAAGGTCTTGGGAATTACACAAGGCCGCCGTCCAATCCAGGACGGCAGCCTGGAAAACTCTCTGCCTCCCTCACAAGGAGGAGTCAGGGTGTTTCTTCGAAGCCGGGCTGGGGCCTACGTGCTCCAAAATTAAAAAAAAAAAGCCGTCATAATGGCAGTCCTGCACTGGAGTGCCGGTGGACTCTGCTGACCTTCTATTGCAGAATTACAACACTTACAGACCACACTGTGCCCACTTGCCTGTATCCAGGAGACAAAGTTCGCCCCGGCTTCCACCATAGACTTACGAGAATTTACAGCGTATCATCACTTTCGCACGGAGAACCAGATTGCTTCCGGTGGAACCCCCATCTACACCGAAAACAACTCACTTCACAGACAAGTACATCTTAGGACGACCCTCCAGGTGTGGAATAATGCACATTACACAACACTTCTGTACTGTTTGGTAACGTATCGGGATTTAGACAGTGCCTTTCTTTTACTCAGTAGTCACTTTACGGTAACTGTGTACTAGAGGACAAAAATAAAAGAAAGAGCCCTTTCAAGCGTGCGTTTCTTCATTCTCTCTAAATCTTTTTGTACCCCCTAACCGAACTATATTACACCAAGCTATTGCCGTACGGGTCACCCTGCGCAGACCAATCACGATCTGCTCTGTCATATATCCCACCAAATTACCCCCTCAGAATAACTCAACTATACGATTTAAAGCTCCAGCTCCCTAAGCCCTTTATTTTGCTAGATGAATTTAATGCCCACAACCCCCTTTGGGGAGATAAATCCACAGGCCAGAAAGGAAAAATGATAGAAGATTTTTTATCTCATAATAAAATCTGCCTCTTAAATGATAGTATTTTGATAGGTCCCCCACTTACAGAAACAGGTCCACTTTTGGCTCTTCATCCCTAGACCTCACTTTTTGTACCCCTGACCTAGTACAAGATCTTGAGTGGTCTGTGCTGGATGACTGTACTGGCCATTTCCCCAATTCTTCAAACAATAGCCCCCAAAACGACCGGATCCCAGAACACTTCAATTTAAAAACAAAGCACACTGGGACGAGTTCGCCCTTGAATGTTCCCAGATTTTGAACCCCATTTTCGACCTCAACTACTACAAATTCCAATAAATTATGTTTCTGGAAATAAGTCACAGATACATACCAAAAACATATCCAAAACCCCGGAAGAACAAGATCTGGTTTTCTGGGGAGTGCGATGATGCAGTAAAGAAAAAGAAGGCGGCATATCAGAGAGCCGTCGACTACACCACAACAGAAAACAAAATTAATTATTTAAAAGCTCGAGCTGAGGAACGTAGATGCATCAGGGACAGCAAAAGAAAATCGTTCAGAAAATACACCTTCAAAATCAAGAGTCAAACACCCATCAACCAAGCTTGTTAAATTGCAAAAAAGATTTTGGGTAGACGCACTGACACCATCCGGCATGTTCAGATGGAACCACAGCTGAACCACAGCTGAAACACAGGTAGACATCGCAACCGCAAACACAATAGCTTCATCTTTCTCCAAAAACTCATCGAAAGCAAACTTCAACACCACCTTCCAAAGCATCAAAACTAACATAACAAAGAACAACAAGACCTGAACTTCCACTAAAACAAAACTGAAACCTACAACGTAGACGTCACATTAGACGAACTAACGTCATGCATCTCGGAACTGGGCAATACAGCCCCGGGACCGGATGACACCCACACCCAGATCATTAGACATTTACCCACAGAAACACTTACACTCCTACTAGACATATACAACCTCATGTAGCGGTCGCACTCCTTTCCGAAGTCTTGGCGTCTTACCATTGTCTTTCCAATATTCAAACCTAACAAAGACCATACAAACCCTTCCAATTACAGGCCAATAGCACTGACGAGCTGTCTGAGCAAACTTATGAAAAAATGATTCACATTTACAGGCGACTCATGTGGTTTCTGGAGATGACGGCTCGCTGATCGGTCTCCAGGGCGGATTCAGGAAAACTCGATCCACTCTGGATCGCCTGGTCCGCCTGGAGACCTTTATACGCGAGACGTTTGCCGATGGAGGTCACATGATCACCATCTTTTTTTTTTTACCCAGAAAAAGCCTTCGACACAACCTGTAAGTACGGCGTTCTCAGAGACCTTCACGCTCTCGGCATACACGAACACCTCTCATTGGCAATTTCCTGAAGAACCGTTCCTCCTAGGTTCGTGTCGGATCCTTCCGCTCAGATTTCAATCAACAGGAGGAAGGTGTTCCCCAGGGAAGCATCCTTTCTCCTCTCCTATTCGAAATTAAAAAAAGATTTAATAGTTAAGACCCTCCAAAATAGCATAGACAGCTCGTTATACATTGGCGACTTCTTGATATGTTGCCGTTCGAAAAATCCTCAACTAAGATCTATGGAAGGGCAGCTGCAAAAAAACTTGCAAAGTGGGCAAATAATAACGGCTTCAAGTTTTCCCAGTCAAAAACGGTTGCAGTGCACTTCTGCCGAACAGGCAGACGTGTACTGCAACCGGATTTGATACTATACGGGGAAATGATTCCCGTCCAGGACCAGGCTTGTTTCCTCGGCATTATATTTAACAAGAAACTCACATTCATTCCATACATAAAAGACCTCAATGTGAGGTACCCGTCAAAACGATTTGAAAACTGTATTGCGTCCCGAGTGGGGCGGGGGACTCAAAACACCTTCTAAACCAATACTTTTCCCCTGTCCGATCCAGGCTTGACTACGGCCGTCAACGTCCTAAAATGCTAGACCTAGTACAAAACTAAGGACTCCGCCTCGCCCTGGGGGCTTTCCTCACTTGTCCAGTGGAAAGCCTCCAGGCCGAGGCAAACATACCATCACTCACTCTCAGACGGCCACAACTCTCACTACAATACGCAATTAAACAAAGCTCAACACCAGAGAACCCAGCACACGACTGTATTTTCAGAACAAACCCAGACAACATAAACAAACAGATTAAAAACCCCGAAAAACTCATCAAACCCTTCGACCTCAGAGCCCTTGGGGACCTTAAAAAAACATACACTTTTCCAAACAAGACATCCAACAAATTATTTTCTCTGAACTCCCTCTGCGGCACCTCACCAAGGCAAAAATAGACTTACAGCCGACAACACACACCAAAGCAAGCACAAACACCAAAACGTTTAAAGCAGAATACAAACAAACTTATAGAAAAATACTCCGAGCTAATCTTCACAGATGTCTCTAAATCGGACTCTGCTGTGGGCGCCGCTGCCCTATCCTCAAACCTGTCCCTGTAGGATTATGCGATTGTGCGTTTTTTCGCGTAATTCTGCAACATTTGCATAATTTTGGATTATCCGCGTTTTTTCACGTTTTTCCCCCTGTTTTTCACAAAACAATTAACGCCTCGCCATGTGACTAAAGGGATGTAATCACCGCAATAACTCTCATTTAAGTGAAAAGTTGGTTATTTCCCTTGTTAGAAGATCTTGGTAATGGGTAGAGATTTTGTTCCTTGAGCATGTTCAATTTTTCAATCCATCAAAAGTTGTAGTTCTCATGTCTGCTGATGTTTCATGTTTTACAGGTGTCCCTGGTTTTAGTAATGTGCCAGCATCAGAGGTCCAGATGTCCTTTTTTTCCCTTAACCTTTTTCTTTCCTCTATAGATCTAGATCTACAGCTGAAAGTTACAGAGATTATTATTTTTGGTTTTTTTTTTTTTTTTTTTTTTTTTTTTTTTTTTTTTTTTTTTTTTTTTATACTGATGTGTATTTTTTTTTTCCAAATACACAACAAATTACTGATACTGATATGTTTTGTTTTCAATTTTTTCATGAAAATCATGAAACTTTGTGTTGAAAAAGTGCATTACGGTAACTTGCAGCATAATTTTTGCACAATTTAGCTTTTTTGGGGCATCATTTGGCCTTCTAAATTTGCATAATTCTACGGGGACAGTCAAACAGTACACACCAGAGGAGACAAAAGCCTCCACTTTCTCTACAGAGGCCACAGCCATTGATATGGCACTGGACTCGGCAGAAAATTCTCCTAACAAATCTTTCCTTATCCTATCTGACTCTCTGTCTTTCATTACCTCACTTACAAACTACACACTCTTACACCCAACAATAGCCAGGTTACTAGAAAAAACGCACGCTTTAGCTGAAACCGGGAAAAGTATCGTGTTCGTTGGCTACCTAGCCATGTGGGCATCCGAGGAAACGAGCAACTGGACCTCCTGGCGAAAGAATCCCTTTCCCTTTTGTTAGGATCAACGACGAACACTCTCCCACAGACTGACTTTAAAAATAAAGCAAAAAACTACACCTCCAGTCTGCGGGAGACTCATTGAAAAAAACCCAAACAAAAAGAAGAAGAAGAAGAAGAAGAAAAAGAAAACAATAATAATATTCTACACAACATTAAGCCCAAACTGGATCCACAAAAGCCTTCGGGCCTCTCCAGTAGAGACGAAGTCATTTTTACTCCATTACCCGTCCGACGCACGTCCCTGACACATACATCCCCCTTCAAGGAGATGAGAAGCCGTTCTGTGTCGGATGCGACATAGATTTTAGCATTAGAGACATTTTAATAGAATGTCTAGACTTCGGGGAGACGTGAAGGAAATATGTTAGATGAAAAAAATTGCAAGATCTGTTTTCCATCGTTGTTCCCTACAGAATCCTTGATTTTATAAAGGCCATCGGCCTTTGTGGAAAATTGTAATAAACGTTAACATTTTGAATGTTATTTATAAAGAGGTTTTAATTTAAGAATTTATTTTACATCAATTTTTTAGCATTTCAGCATTTTAATGGAGGTGTTGACCAGAATCAGGCTGTGCAGTGAACTGTTGCGAACGAAATCAACTTTTTTTTCGCGCGTTCATATGACCGTATGCAGTTGCGAGCGCCGTAAACTCTTACCAAAACAAACATACAAGTCTACAAAGAGCAACCTCTGCATAAACCTGCAAGTCTCTAGTTGTGGTCACTGAGCGTAGCTAGCTTCCAGTCAGGGTCTTCTTGTTGTTGTCGCTTGTATGAGTGTAAAGCTGACAGCTGTAGACACTCACATAGGCGGGTGCTAGCCTTGTACTGTAGTGCGTTACACATCCGTCTGTTCTCGACCTCCCTCATACACACTCTAGTACACTCCAAGAAGCTTCTCACGTCCTGTTTTGAGATTAACACAGTTTCCGAACTTTTTTGTCCTGCAGATACGGCCAAAAAAAGATTTTCATTGACAATGACCGCCTGGGCAAATACTTGGAAATCACAAATCATCAAATGCTCCCAGTTCCACATAATTACGGTAACAAACCGACCTAAGACAGGCGTACCGCAAGGCAACAGCACTGTTGCCCCCTGCCCTACCATCTCCTTCCTGTGAACACACATCTGCCCCATACTCTCGTTTTTCGGGAATTCCGGATCATCTTGGGGATTCCTCTCGGACACATAAACGAAAAAGTTCCGCAATCTATAATAATATTCATAACGGTTTGTGACATTGACAGAGTGAACAATAAACGGCTGAAGAAGATCGACCATCCACCAACCTGGTCGGTTTAGCCCCTGGTCGTAATGGGCATTTGTATGAGAGCAGGGACCAGAATCCCAAAAAGGACTGTTGTTTTCGTCATTGGCGAACTTAGCGTCCCCCCTAGGCCATGTACTGCTTTGTTCTGCCGGTTTTCTAAGAGCTACATTGTCCAAACCATTTACGGGGGTATTGGAAAGTTGGAGCACCAGGACAAGACGTATGATGCTGTGAGTGCAGACTGGGAGAACGTTTTTGTACTTCCAAATGTTTTTCATCATTGCCAGTTGTTTGTATGTCGTCACTCTCCGTTTTTGTTTCATATCCAGCTTTTGCCACGAACACCGAATGATGTATAGCAAAGTGTGTCTTCGAATTGTAAAGTGTGGATTCACTCAATGTGAGTGCCGTGTGTGTGTGTGTGTGTGTGTGTGTGTGTGTGTGTGTGTGTGTGTGTGTGTATGTATGTGCGTGTTTGTGCGTGTGCTGTAAAAGGGTCTTTTCTTCCGAGACGTTTAATGTAAATGTCCTGTGGCGTGGTTTTTATACAACACTTTGTGATTTTCCCACGTTCGTGGTCCTTTTAGAGAACAAAAAGTTCTCTCTTCATCGTTGGCCTCCACACACCAGAACTTGAACACTGAGCCTTTCACTATGTGGGCCTTCACACATCAGGACTTGAACACTGAGCCTTTCACTATGTGGGCCTACACACACCAGAACTTGAACACTGGGCTTTTCACTCTGTTGGTGTCCACACATAAGGATTTTCAAACTAAGTCTTTAACTCAATGGGCCTTTCCTTCATGATAGGATTTGAACACCGAGTCTTTCACTCTATGAGCCTCCACATACCAGGAATTGAACACCAAGTCTTTCACTCCATGGGTCTTTGTCTCGTGTCCGACTTTGATCGGAAAGTTGTTCATTTGATCATTCAAAAGTTACAGACAAAAACGTTCGTTTTCGATGCCACAAGTTCATTTGTGTTTATCTCCACCGCTTTCGTAAAGCTTACAAGGAGTCTTGATTTTCTGAACAAGAGAAAATAGAAAGAGAAAGCAACTTCAACATGGGTCGAATCATGTCTTTAAAAGCAAACTCGTTAAAAAATCAAAATTAAATGACGCTGAAAGGAAAAGCCTTTTTCTTTTTGATACAACCATAACATATTTACGTCTCCTAAAAATTCACATCTTGCGATTGTTTCATTTCGTAGCAGTACACTGCAGAACTTCAGTATGAGTAGAGATCATCACTTTGACCTCTATTAGCTTTACACTTAACCACATTAAAAAGATGACAATGTTAAAAGCAAAACAAAACAACAACAACAACAACAACAACAACAACAACAACAACAACAACAACAACAACAACAACAACAACAACACAATTCCGACACAATTAGTAGACCTATAGTATTATGTGTCCACAATTTCCACAACACTTTACATCAGTCTCATGTGCTAAAGTGAAAAAAACTTCGGCAGGAGTAGAGATTTGATTTTGAGCACAAAAGTGTCTTTCACTCGGTAAAAAAGATAAAACGTTAATGTAAAGTAGCCATTTTCATTTACTATGCACCAAGAAAGTATTGCTTGAGCGGGTAGCAAGACTAGGCGTAAAGAGTTAAGCGACATCTTCCAGATGTTTCTTTTGTCATATTGCGTACAATGAACACATTTTACTCTAGGATAGTTTCTTTATTTCAATAATAATAATATAGTGATGAACAGAACTTTTAGTAAAAACAACAATCGTATAGGGTGTGTGAACTACAACTACTCACGTGTCTCCAAAGATCGGGCGATCAGAGAATATTATAAATTGAAGTTTGATCTTCTTTTCGCCTTTTCAAATGTTGTTTAAAAATGATTATACCCCCCCCCCCCCCACCCTGAGCCGGTGCTACTGTCTGAAGTGTGTTTAGGCCATTGCCGAATGAGGGACATTAACAATATGTTCTAAAGCACAGTAGAATTGTTAATGGGCTGATTAATCAATGTTTTACTCATAACTGTCTGAACTGCAACAGGGGACTGTTGCTTTTTCTTTCCTAATCCTTACTATCGTCATTTTTCCTATATTTCTTTTGTATGTTTGTCACACTCTTGTGAACTGCTATTTCCGGGGTGCCTTGATAGTAAAATGAAAGTCGAAACAGATTTTGTGCTGTTGAAGCTAGAGAGGTGATCAGAGTAAGCCTGATTCCCTGTGTGGACTTCCCTGTTAACATCCACATCTTGGGCATATAATATCTTTATCGAGATAGCAACAGATAACAACAGATAATAACAGATAACAACTGATAACAATCGATAACAGCAAATAGCAACAGACAAAAACAACCCCCCCCCCCCCCAAATGAACACACACGTCCTGATTCAGTTTCCCCCCCCCCGATAACTTGTTACTTTCGATTTCGGTGTTTATCTTTGTCGAAATAACAACAAATAACAACTGATAACTACCGATAACAATAAAATAACAACAAATATCTACACAAACGTCCTAATTTGGTAACTGTTACTTGTTTTTTAAGGTAGTCAGATATTATTTGTTGTTATCAGTTGTTATTTGTTGTTATTTCGACAAAGATGAACACTTGTGGGGTATATACTTTTGTCGAGATAACCACAAATAACAATAACAACAACAACAACAACAACTACTACTACTACTACTACTACTACTACTACTACTACTACTACTACTACTACTAGAGCTGTTAAAGTACTTTTTAAAAAGTACTTAAGTACAAATTTAAGTACAATCTAAAAAATGTACTTAAGTACAGTAAAAGTACTTTCCTATAAAATGTACTTGAGTACAAGTACTTTTTAAAAAAGTACTTATGAGTACATTTTGAGTACTTTCTGCTAATATGCTAAAATACTTCAGCGCTTATGCAAAACATCATATTTTATAACTTATCCAGTATATTTGACAAATTAGGCTATTTATTACTAAAAATGTAAACAGTATACAAAGCATTTGAATATACAATGTACGCACTGAACGGTGGAAATGGTCCGTGAAGTTGAACAAAAAACAACCCAAACGAACAGACGCAACTAGTGGGTAAGTGATATTATAAATAGAACTTGTTTGAGCAAGACAATGTGATCAAATGTAAGTCAGTCCTAGAGGTTGGAAAGTTCTACAGAAAGAGTATCCAAATTGAAAAATGTAGATACAAAGTTGCTCTTGAGAAAACATAAAATTGATGAAAATGGCCCGCATAGAAATAGAAAAGTGCATTGAATTCTTCATTAACAAATCCTCAAGGAATCAATGTAGCCTTAAGCAAAAACAACCCAAAAAAAGTTTAAAAGAAATTTAGGCAGCCTAAAAATTGTTAGATACACATTAAGAACACAGTTTCAGTTTCAATTGATTATAGTGGTCTGACAGATTTTGGTCACACTGTGTAGTCCACGGCGCCAACGGCAAACCAAAATACAATAGTTCCCTAGAGTCTAGTAAGTGTAGTGTAACCAAAGATTGTCTACTGCAGTAGTCTCCGCCTAAGATCCCAGTGCTAGGAAGCAAGGAAAATATGGGATCTTAGCCAATGAAGCCAAGGAAGAATCTACAGTGACCCATGAACTGACGTGACCCCTGGGTGGATTTATGACATATGGCAAGCAAAGAGTGGTCAACCTTGATTACCAATCACAGTGGCATGAGGCATGCCATAAATAATATTATATATATACACTCATTAGCTTATCGTGAGTCTTGAGATCTTTATCTACGTTTATCCAGTTGCCCCTCCCCTTTACCTGTCCAACAATTTTAGCTTTCCATCTCTGATTGAGTCCCCCCCTCCCCCCAACCTCCTTTGTCGTTACGCACCATTACGATGTGACCACACTAATTAAAATTCAGGTTGTCTCGCAAATTCGGGAAAAACTGCTTTCAATGGTCAGGGAAGAGTTCACAGTTTGATGTGATCCCGCCTGGAGCGAACTTGTAGGCCCTACCCACCCAGGGAGTGATGTAAGTTTAGGTGGTGAGGTCAGATGCGAGTGCGATGTTTGGGGAAAAGAAACGCCTCGGTCAGTTCACACCTTGGTGTGATCCCGTCTGGAGCAAACACTGTACCGTTTCAAGGAGTTTTACAACGCTTGTGATCACATTCACGATAGTGGCTGATCTTTGAGGCGACGGGCCGTTCTTTGATCTCAACTTTTAACTCTTGGCGGTTGACCGGGTTTTTGTTCCGTAAATTATGATCAGAAATGCCTGCACTTACCCTTTCATTAAGCTACCAAAGTACTCAAAATGTACTTAAAAAGTACGCAAAAGTACTTTTATAAAAAGTATCGGAGTGCAGTAAAATTACTGGTTTCAAAAATGTACCGGAGTACAGTAAAAGTACCGAAAATTGTAACGTAAGTACAAGTACCGGAGTACTTGTACTCCGTTACTACCAGCTCTGACTACTACTACTACTTACCAAAGATTCTTTACTACGGTATATGGAAAACAAAATAGTGAGAGATGGGAGACAAACAGTGGAATTCGGCAGATGGGACGACTAGTCATAAATTATGTGTACAATAATGCCTGTATTGCAGAGACAAAAATAACAGGAATCAATAACTTTGTGTTATAAAAGCAAACGTCCCTCTCTCTCTCCGCTGCCTCTCTCTCTCCGCTGATTCTCTCTCTCTATTGCGCGCGCTCTCTCGCTCTCTCTCTTTTTCTCTTCTCTTCTCTCTTTATCCTCTCCCTCTCTTTTACATACACACACACACACACACACACACACACACACACACACACACACACACACACACACACACACACACACATACACACACACACACACACAAACACACACACACACACACACAAAGACACACACACACACACGCTCTCTCTCTTTCTCTCTCTCTCTCTCTCTCTCTCTCTCTCTCTCTCTCTCTCTCTCTCTTTCTCACTGCCCGCAGACAAAATTGCACGCTTTCAATGCGAGAGCGCCAGAACATTTTGTTTACTCTCGTATCATGGACCGTCACGCGCTAACACAAGGTCGCACACAAGTCTCGCGCGGACGCGAGAAGGGGCAATTGAAACATCGTGGCCCAGTGCCAGATCTACGACAGACATCGGCCATCATGGTTCTCCACTCATTCCTTTGCTTGGATGCTCTCAATAAAGCTACGTTTCCCTGATCTTTCCCTGTTGCCCATTTGTTCAGATTACCAAAGTCGATTTTTTGGGCCTACCCCTGCCTCGTTTGCCGCCCCTTTTGCATGTGAGAGCTAGATGTTCAAGACCCTTATGTCTAATCAGGTGACCAAAAACTGCATTTGTCGTTTCCTGATTGTTTTTAACATTGAGCGTCCCAAGTAAGCTTAATCAAGCACTACCTGATTTGATTTCTTTCCCTTCCACGATACTCTTAGCAGTCTCGTAAGAAACCACATTTCTGTTGCTTCTATCTTATTTTCACTGTCTTTAGTATTCATAGCCATGTGGAAGGGTTGACCATACTTAACATTTCAGAACTTTCATTTTGGTTGTCATTGAGATGTTTCTATTTTTCCGGATTGGGTTCATTTTATTGAAACGACCTTTAACCATAGTAATTCTCCGGCTTTTTTTCTGTGGAACATTTGGCATCAGATGTTATCGTATATCCTAGATATTTAAACAGTCGGACTTGTTTGATCTTTTCACCTTCGCTAATGAGATTACAACTAGGATTTGCTGCTTTTTAAAATATTACCATGCATTCTGTTTTCTTTACATTCAACACTAATCCTTTACGTTCACTTTCTGTTACAGCAGTATCTAGAAGCAATTGAAGGTCCTTTTCTGGGCCTGCAATTAAAACTGTCATCTGCATACCTGGTGTTATTAATATTTTGTCCATTTACTTTGAGACCTGGCCATTCTTCTATGTTTCTAAGGATTGTTTCACTGTACATGTTAAAGAGGTCTGGTGATATAACACATCCTTTCCTCACCCTCTCCTAATCTGCTTAGATCTATATTTACTGCAGTTTCCATTAATTCGTATAGCAGCGTTTTGGTCCCAGTATAAATTCCTGACAAATCTTAGATCTTTTCCACTTATGTCTAGCTTTTCCAGTATTTTAAATAGCTCATGATGTCTAACTTTATCGAACGCCTTTGAATAATCTATAAAGCATAAATACATATGCTTCTGTGCTTTAATGCATCTTTCCATTTACATTGTTAAGGTAAATAATAATAATAATAATAATAATAATAATAATAATAATAATAATAATAATAATAATAATAATAATAATAATAATAATAATAATGATAATAATAATACTAACAATAATAAAAATAATAATATGACACATTATGAGATCGGTCCGAAGGATAGGAACCAAACTATTGTGAAACCACCCCTTATATTAGTATATTAGTACTAGTATATTATATTTGTGAACGTTCATCACTTTGGCCGCCTCAAACATCGGAACCACTTCACTTTCTATTTTGACAAAATTAATGGTGGTTTAGAAGCATTTAAATGGAGCACAGTTTCATTGAGGAACCTGAAGTCACTGCAGTTTAATTTTCAGTTTTTCATTAGTTTCGCTTAGATCTAATATTGGGAAAGTCCGTCTTCTAAAACGTCATTGTAAAAAAAGTGAGGTTTCCGTTCTTTAGCCGTGTGCACTGTTTCCATACCTTTGAAATTCTGGAGTGTACAACCACAAAGCCGAGTAGAGAATCAATTTATACATATATTATATATTTGTCAACTTGGACACACGTGTCACCTTTCTCTCAAGATTTTTTGCTCTACTCCAGTAGAGTGTGAATAGTACGCCAATGACTTTTAGTTGATGTTAATGCACCGATCATTCCTGTCATCGAAAGGCGGCCCAGCTGGTTTTTCATATTTCATTTGACACCTTCAGAAGCGCTGTTTCAGTACCGTGCTTTTCCTATTATGCTGTGTGGAAGTCTTTTCCCCAAACGTTGTTTTAAATGGTCTAAAGATTGTCTCACCGTAATTTTCCCAAGACATTAGACACAATTTGAAGGTTAGATACTGGACGGCAATAGTTCATATTGTTGGTCTCAACGAGACCGGCCTGCCTTAATTAAAAATTAAGAAAGGCTTTAGGATGGCAGCTTATAACAGCCCTGTACAATACCATATGTGAGTGGAAGTTGAAAGATATATTGGAGGAGTAACAATTGGTGTGAGAGAACCAATGCATTCCTTCATTCCTTCAACAGGGTTGTTGGAGTAGTGTCTAAAATACACATGTCTTAGAAGGGGAATAAAAAATAAAACCCAGGACCTCATCCTGGGTCACTTGATTAAGTTGACAGAGAAAAGTACCATTGAAACGTTGCGTATATTATTTCGGATGATGCATATTTTTGTAATTTCTCACACTTTGCGAATCCATACAACAGTGCGTTTTAAATATATGTAAATGGTACGGAGACTAGTGGTTAGGCAACCGGGCTCGTAATCGTGATGTTGCAAATTTGGGGTTGCGAGCCTCAGGCCCAACGTGGTGTCCTTGATAAAGGCACTTGACACGAATTTTCCTCACCTCAACAAGGAGAGGATGCGGTACCTAGCCATAGACAGTGAAACATCTTGTCAGTATGTTAGAGTTTTAGTGCTTATATAAAAAGGAAGCTTGCATTATGATTGTATGCTTCTCAAGAAGTTGAGATTGGTTCAGAATAAATTCAGGTCCTCTGGGGTAGTAATATTATGGTTTGTGAAGCGCAGAGAGCTTGCTGTTGAGTTGGAATATGGGCAAACAAATGCTCTATTTTATAAAAACTGGAAAATGTTGATAAAATACACCCAGACACGCACACAAAAACCATTTACATTTGAGGTTTCCAAAGATTCTCAAACATTTCAAATCACCAAAATGTGGCTGCCATTTCCACGCTTATCTTACATCTGACATCGTGCAACCCCCCCCCCCCATCCCCCAATAAATAAAATGCAAATACCTGGACAACTATTCTTGGCATATAGCTATTTTTAAAAACAAATACAAAACAAATAAATAACTTTATATTCTGCAATTCTCTGTAACAAAAAACAGCCAAAAAAACATGTTCATTCTTGCAGTATTTTTAATTCTGCTAGAAGAAAAACAATTCCAGTCCAAATGTTTTAAATAAGGACAAGTTCAATGGTCAGAGGAAAAAAAACACCCAGGGAAAAAGGGAAGAAAAAATGGCACATAGATATACAAAGTTTATATCCATTTCAAAGTAAATGACGCGCACTATTACTATCATAACATAACAAACAGCAACCTATGTCGTGTAGTAAGTGAAGATAATTCATAAGTCTACAATCCTCATTTAAAACTATATAACAATCCATTCTTTCCACTCGCCCATGGCCTTCGTAAGTAAGTAAGAATAAAGATTTATCGCCCCTATCAACACTATTCATGGTCTACACCAAGAGAGAAGCCAGCAAGCTGCGCACATCCACAAGTGGAAGTAGAGCCTTTAAAGGTTCAAAAGGTGGCAAACATTTCTCTACCACAATTGGTCTCATTGGCCTCAGCAGATACCACGAGTCATCGTAACCTGTAATTCTTCAAAATTTTCCTGTTTGCGGGATAAAAATTTTCTCCTATGCAAGGGTGTATTGCTCATTGTCAGATGTTGACGGATGGGCTATTACTATTGGTCTACATCAAATTAAGCCCCCCCCCAGAAAATACCGTATTGGAATAGCAATGCCTGTAAAAGCATTTATTTTGGACTTCGATAAGATGGGAAACTTATTTACCAACCTGTCAACCAAGGTAGAACTTTTATACTTGGATAAGGACCATAATCTTATCATTGAGCTTTGTTGGTGTTTTGAAGTGGTTAGCTCCTTCTTTTTCTTTCCTTTCAATCATTTATCGCCCTTATTTCTCCTCCTTTTCTGTGTACGTCACTCACTAGTACATGTACCACGTCCAATCTTCCTCACTTATACGAACAATTTATGTTGCAAGTTATGTAAAACAAGCAATAAAGCAATCAAACAAATAAGTCTACAAAGACCAAAATGTATACGAGCAAGTCTCTAGTTGTGGTCACTGAGCGTAGCTAGCTTCCAGTCAGGGTCTTCTTGTTGCTGTTGCTTGAATGAGTGTAAAGCCGACAGCTGTAGACACTCACACAGGCGTGTGCTAGCCTTGTACTGTAGTGCGTTACACATTTGCCTGTTGTCCTCCTCCCCCACACAAACTATGGTACACTCCAACAAACTTCTCACGCTCTGTTTTGAGATTAATGGAGTCTCCGAACTCTTTCGTCCCCCAGAAACGGCCATAAATAGATTTTCATTGGCAATGACCGCCTTGGCAAACACTTGAAATTCACAAATGACCAAAGGCTCCCTATGCCACTTGAATATGATGACAAACCGACCTAAGACAGGAGTACCGCAAGACAACAGCACTGTTTCCCCCTGCCCTACCATCTCCTTCCTGTGAACACACATCTGCCCCATACTCTCCTCTTTCGGGAATTCCGGATCATCTTGGGGATTCCTCTCGGACACATAAACGAAGAAATCGAGCAATCTCCAATAATATTCATTACAGTTTGTGACATTGACCGAGTGAACAGTAAACGGCTGAAGAAGATCGACCATCCACCAACCTGGTCGGTTTAGCATATGGTCGTTAGGGCCATGTGTATGAGAGCAAGAGCCGTGGGAGTAAAATGGACTGCTGTTTCCGTCATTTGACAAACTGGCGTACTTCCCATACCTTGTACTGCTCTGTTCTGCCGGTTTTCCCAGAGCTACATTGTCCAAACCATTTACGGGGGCATTGGAAATTTGGAGAACCAGGACAAGACGTATGATGCTGTGAGTGCAGACTGAGAGAACGTTCTTGTACTTCCAAATGTTTTTCAACATTGTCAGTTATTTGTATGCCGTCACTGTCGGTTTTTGTTTTATATAGAGCTTTTGCCACCGCGTACACCGAGCATTAATATTAATGTATTGTAAGGTGTAGATTTACGCAATGTATGTATGTGTGTGTGTGTGTGTGTGTGTGTGTGTGTGTGTGTGTGTGTGTGTGTGTGTGTGTGTGTGTGTGTGTGTTTGTTAGCGTGTGTATATACGTACGTGTATGTGTGTTAGCGTGTGTATATGTACGTATGTCTCTCTCTCTCTCTTTCTCTCTCTCTCTCTCTCTCTCTCTCTCTCTCTCTCTCTCTCTCTCTGTGTGTGTGTGTGCTGTAAACGGGTCTTTTCGCGTGATGTAAATGTCTTGTGGCGAGGTTTTTACACTACACTTTGTGATTTTCTCACGTTCGTGAGCCTCTAACCGAGAAAAACGTTCACTCCTTACTGTTGGTCTCCACACACGAGTGTTTGAACACTAAGTTTTTCACCTTGTGAGTGTCCACACATCAGGATTTGAACACTAAATCTTTCACTCTGTGGGTCTCCTCTTCACGTCAGAGTTTGAAAGGAAAATCGTTCACTGGATCGTTCAAAACTTATATAAAAACACGTACGTTTTTTCGATGCCTCAAGTAAATATGTTTGTCTCCACCGCTTTCGAAACGCTTACAAGAAGTCTTGATTTTCTAAACAAGAGAAAAGGGAAAGAGAAAGCAACTTCAGTATGAGTCGAATCATCCCTTTAAAAGAAAACTCGATAGAAAATCAAAATTAAATGACGCTGAAAGAAAAAAAAACGTGTGTATTTCTGATACGACCATAAAATACTTACGTCTCCACAAATTTCACGTCTTTAAAAAAAATTGTTTTCGATACAACTAGTAGATCTATAGTATGATGAGTCCAAAATTTCCTGAACACTTTATACAGTCTCATGTGCTAAAGTGAAAAACTCCCGTAGGAGTAGAGATATTCTTTTGAGCAATGAAATCTCTTTCACACAGTAAAAAAGATGACAAATTCATGTAAAGTAGGCATTATCGTGTGATATACACCAAGAAGGTAATGATTGAGTAAGTAACAAGACTAGATCTAAAGAGTGACGCGTCATCTTCCAGGTAAAGAATATTATGTGTTTTTATAGTCATAACACGTACATTGAAAACATTTTACTATAGGATAGCTTCATTTGTCAAGTCTGTGCTCATCTACGGCTGCGAAACTTAAAAGACAATAAAGACAGTATTGAATAAAGTCCAGACTTTGATCAACAGATGTATGAGAAGTATCTTAAGAAGTAAGTGGCAGAATACAGTAAGAAATGAAGAGCTGTTGGAAAGAACAGGACAAAGGGAGAGAAGAAGAAATTAAATAGGACTAAGAAATAGGCGATGGATGGGACACACCATCAGAAAGCCCAGCAGAAACATCACAAGACAGTCGCTGCAGTGGAACACAGAGGGAGCACGAGGCAGGGGTAGGCTATGGGAAATATGGAAGAGATGTGTGGAAAGAGACATGAGAGAGATGAAGCTCACTTGGAACGAGCTTGGAAGAATGGCCCAGGACAGAGATAATAAAAGGAGCCTGTATGTGGCCTATACCCTGCCAGGGGTGAAAGACACTGATGGTGATAATGATGATAGTTTCTTTATTATACCCACATGAGCAGAACTCGTTGAAATAACAATCGTATAGGGTGTGGGAACTAAAATTACTCACACGTATCTCAGAAGATCGTGGCGATCAGTATAATATTATTCAAATTTGATGTTTTCTTTGCCTTTTGAAATGTTGTTTCAAAAATAATTATCATGTCCACAGGTACGTTTTTCTCCTTGTCTAACAATTACGTAAATGCAGGTGATGATGTTACTACTACTACTACTACTACTACTACTACTACTACTACTACTACTACTACTACTACTACTACTACTACTACTACTACTACTACTAATG
>NW_004797439.1:182564-187950 GCF_000002075.1 Aplysia californica
AACGATAGTAATAATAATAATAATAATAATAATAATAATAATAATAATAATGATAATAATAATAATAATAATAATAAAAACAACAACAACATTAATGATAATATGGTATTTTATGAGGTCGGTCCCTAAGGAAGGAAGCAAGCCATTGTAAAACCACCCCTAAAATTCAGAACCTAGTTCATAATCTTCTTATAAAAGAATGTTATGATCTGTGGTGTCGGCAACAGACATGTTTAGACGTGTCAAAACATACACGACACACACACACACACACACACACACACACACACACACACACACACACACACACACACACATACACACAAAGACACACACACACAAACACGCACGCACACTCGCACGCACACATGCACGCACACACGCACGCACACGCACCTACCTTTAAGCTGTTGATCCAATTTATTTTTCAAACATCTTAATTTGACACGTTCAGAAGCGCTGTTCCAGTACTGCGGTTTGCCTATAATAGCGGATTGAAAATCTTTCCCCCAAACGTCGATTTAAATGGCCTAAAGGCTGTCTCAGAACAAGTTTCCCCAAAATATTAGACAAAATCTGAAGATTAGATACCGTACGGCAATTGCTCATATTGTTGTGCTCAACAAGATCGGTTTGCCTTTATTAAAAGTGGCTTTAGGATGGCTTATAAAAGCCTGGAACAATACCATTTGTGAGTGGAAGTTGAAAGATATATCAGAGAAGTAACAATGGGTGTGAGAGGACCAATGCATTCCTTTATTCCTTCAACAGTGTTGTTGGAATGGAGTCTAAAATACACATGTCTTAGAAGGGGAATAACCCCCCCCCCTCCGGACTTCATCCTGGGTCACTCAATTAAATTGACAGAGAAAAATACCATTGAAACGTTGTGTATATTATTTCTGATGATGCATATTCTCACACTTTGCGAATCCATACAACAGTGTGTTTTTAATATATGTAAATGGTACTGGGCTCGTAATCGTGATGCTGCGAGTTCGGGGTTCAAGCCCCAGGCCCGACATTGTGTCCTTGGGACAGGCACTGTACACGAATTCTCCTCTCTTCACCCAGGTGGGAATGGGTACCCGGCCATAGACAGCGAAAGATTGTGCCAGTATGTTAGTCTTTTAGTGCCCCAATAATACAATGTATGCTTCTCAGGAAGTTGAGATTGTTTCAGAATTCTTTCAGGTCTGCTGGGGTAATAATAATATAGACTGTAAAATGCATAGGGCTTGCTGCTGAGCGGGAATATGGGCTATACTAATGCTATCTATTTTGAAAACTGGAAAACGATAATAAGAGACTTTCAAATGTAAATTGGTATTTTCTAAGGATTCTCAAAGCTTTGAAATCACCAAAATTCTGCTGCCAGTTTTCTCTATTTGACTTCTGACACCGTGCGACCCCCCACCGCCTTCAATTGCAAATAAATGGACGCTTGTTCATGGCAGATGGGTATTTTAAAAATCAGATACAAGACAACTTAACAACCTTTAGGATAGTACCAATAACTGTAAATTCCCTGATTCCACCACGCGAGAAACAAAATAGTCAAACATCAATTCCATTTTCAAAGAATGTTTTAATTTTGCTAGACGATAAACAATTCCTGTCCAAATGTCATAAACAAGGACATGGTTAGTGGTAAGAGAAAAAAAACACCCAGACAAAAATCCACAATAAAGCACACACAAAGTTGACATACATTTCAAAGTACGTGATGCACACTATTACTATCAGCAACATAACAAACAGCAACCTACGTCGTGCGGTAAGTGAAGATAATTCAAAAAGTCTACAATCCTCCTTTCGTACTCTATAAAAATCCATTCCTTCCATCTGCTCATGGCCTTTAAGTAAATAAGAATATTTTTATGGAGTTCTCGTACTTATCAACACTGTTCATGGTTACATAAATAAGTAAGAATAATATAGATTTAGAGGCCTCTATCAACACTATTTATGGTCTACGTAAATAATAAAAAATACTACAGAATAAACGTCCCTGTCAACATTATTCATGGTCTACATAAGTAGTTAAGAATACTACAGATTAAACGTCTCTATCAACATTACTTATGTTCTACTCCAAGAGAAAAGCCCGCAAGCTGCGCACATCCACAAAGGGAAGTGGAGCTTTTAAGTATTGAAAACGTGACAAACACTTTTCGCCACAATTGGCCTCTTCCTCTTACATAGATAAGATGACAGTCTCCTCCCCCCCCTACCCCGACCCCCAGATGTACACGTTAATATGAATCATGCAATGGATGCATAAAGACTTTATCCCAATAGGAATTCAAAAGGAAAAAGCGTTGTAAATAGCAATAATTTTCAGCATGAACTTCTTTTTGATTAAACTAACCAAAAAATTAGTTTTCCAACCAACAAATAACTTTATTCTTGGTAAATGATCATTGCCGTGTCAACATTCTCCTGCACATTCACCTGTCCACCAAGGTAGAGATTTTATACTTGGATAATGACCATAACCTTAGAGTGAGCTTCGTTGGTGCTTTAATGTTGTTAGCTCCTTCTTTCCTTTTCAATCATTTATCGCCCTTATTTCTTCTCCTTTTCTGTGTTTGACACTCTCTAGTGACACCTCTAATTTTCAGCACTTAAATGACCAAATATTTCAAATGCTGTAAAACAAACAATCAAGCAATCAAAGAAAAAGAGGAAACTCTGCATATAAACGAGCAAGTCTCTAGCTGCCAGCATTGTTCATAGCCAGCTTCCAGTCAGAGTCTTGTTGTTGTTGTTGTTGCTTGTATGAGTGAAGAGCCGACAGCTGAAGACACTCACACAGGCGTGTGCTAGCCTTGTACTGTAGTGAGTTACACACCCCTCTTCTCTCCTCCTCCCACACACAAACTCTGGCACACTGCAGCAAACTTTCCACGCCCTGTTTTGAGATTAATGGAGTCTCTGAACTTTTTCGTCCCTCAGAAACGGCCATAAATAGATTTTCATTGGCAATGACCGCCTGGGCAAACACTTGAAATTCACAAATGACCAAAGGCTCGCTGCTCCACTTGAACATGGTGACAAACCGACCTAAGACAGGAGTACCGCAAGGCAACAGCACTGTTTCCCCTTGCCCTACCATCTCCTCCCTGTGAACACACATCGTCCCCATACTCTCCTCTTTCGGGAATTCCGGATCATCTTGGGGATTCCTCTCGGACACATAAACGAAAAAGTTCCGCAATCTCGAATAATATT
Organism: Aplysia californica; assembly: GCF_000002075.1. NCBI lineage: Eukaryota > Metazoa > Mollusca > Gastropoda > Aplysiida > Aplysiidae > Aplysia > Aplysia californica. Next base: position 185,799 of record NW_004797439.1, read on the forward strand.
CATAACGGTTTGTGACATTGAGAGAGTGAACAATAAACGGCTGAAGAAGATCAACCATCCACCAACCTGGTCGGTTCAGCCCATGGTCGTAAGGGCCATTTGTATGAGAGCAGGAGCCGGAAGCCCAAAAAGGACTGCTGTTTCCGTCATTGGCGAACTTTGCCTCCCCCATAGTGTATGTACTGCTTTGTTCTGCCGGTTTTCCTAGAGCTACATTGTCCAAACCATTTACGGGGGTATTGGAAAGTTGGAGAACCAGGACAAGACGTATGATGCTGTGAGTGCAGACTGAGAGAACGTTTTTGTGCTTCCAAATGTTTTTCATCATTGCCAGTTGTTTGTATATCGTCACTGTCCGTTTTTGTTTCATATCCAGCTTGTGTGTCTTCGAATTGTAAAGTGTGGATTCACTAAATGTGTGTGCCGTGTGTGTGTATGTGTGTGTGCGTGTGTGTGTGCGTGTGTGTGTGTTTGTGTGTGTCTGTGTGTGTGTTTGCGTGTGTGTATGCGTGTTTATTCACGTATTGTAAAAGGGTCTTTTTCTACCGAAACGTCCAATGTAAATGTCCCATGGCGTGGTTTTTATACATCGCTTTGTGATTTTCCCTCGTTTGTGGTTCTTTTAGAGAACCAAAAGTTCGCTCTTCACCGTTGGCCTCCTCACACCAGAACTTGAACACTGTGTCTTTCACTCTGTTGGTGTCCACACATAAGGATTTTAAAACTAAGTCTTTAACTCAGTGGGCCTTTCTTTCATGATAGGATTTGAACACTGAGTCTTTCACTCTGTGAGCCTCCACATACCAGGAATTGAACACTAAGTCTTTCACTCCATTGGTCTTTGTCTCGTGTCCGAGTTTGACCGGAAAGTTGTTCATTTGATCATTCAAAAGTTACAGACAACAACGTTCGTTTTCGATGCCACAAGTTCATTTGTTTTTATCTCAACCGCTTTCATAAAGCTTACAAGAAGTCTTGATTTTCTAAACAAGAGAAAAGAGAAAGAGAAAGCAACTTCAACATGGGTCGAATCATGTCTTTAAAAGCAAAATCGTTAGAAAATCAAAATTAAATGACGCTGAAAGGAAAAGCGTTTATCTTTTTGATACGACTATAATATATTTATGTCTCCTAAAATTTCACATCTAGCAATTGTTTTATTGCTACTGTCTGGAGTGTCTTTAGGCCATTCCCGAATGAGGGACATTAACAATAATTATGTTCTAATGCACAGTAGAATTGTTCATGAGCTGATTAATCAATGTTTTCCTCATAACTGTCTGAACTGCAAAAGGGAACTGCTGCCCAGTCCTGGAATATGGTATCAGAGCGTGGGGAACAGCATCAGACGACAATTTCCACAAAGTAGCGAGAATCCAGAATCAAAATCTGCGGATCAACGCTGGGGCAATGAGATCCACGCCCATTCATGTCATGGAAACACTAACAGGGCTAGAACCCCTGAACGACAGACGTGATCTGAAAGCGACTGTTCATCAGGAAAAGGTCAAAAGAATGCCAACCCATCCAATGAAGGATATATCTTCAAAAAGCCAGAGCAAACGCTTAAAAAGAAGAAGCTTCCTCCCTATGGGCAGACACTCCAGCTCTGGACTCGAAATCTCTCTTGAAGAATCTCCAACCCCACTAGACCCGTGTCAAGTCCACCCCCTTGAGACTAATCGCCCCCCTCAAATTCGAGAAAACCTAGAAAAGCTTGGCACCAAATCCGAAGTCCCTCCTCCAATACCCAAGTCACTGACGTTCGACTACCTGGACAGAAACTTCCCAAGCAACCGGTGGAACCGAGTTTACACAGATGGATCAGCAACTGATGCAGTCAGAAACGGCGGTGGAGGTATCTACATAGAGTGGATAGATGGGACAACAGAAAGCCATTCCATCCTCACAGGATCTCTACCCTCCAACTAAAAAGCAGAAACATCAGCACTCGAAACAGCAGCCACCATTCTCTTGAATCACCAAAATCTAAAACCAATACCGTCATCCTCACAGATGCAAAATCTGTCCTACAAGCTCTCCAAAAGCCACAAACAGCTCAAGTACGACAACTCCTTTCACTCCTATGTGATCTAAACTCCCAAGCCAACACAACTCTGCAGTGGATACCAGGTCACTGTGGCATTCATGG
>NW_004797439.1:188581-192880 GCF_000002075.1 Aplysia californica
CAAGTGAGGTTTCTGTTCTCTAGCCATGCGCATTGTTTCCACACTTTTGAAATTCTGGAGTGTACAACCACGAAAGCGGAGTAGAGAACCAATCTATACATCAATTATAAATTTGGCAACTTGGAAACACATGTGTCACTTTTCGCCATAAAACTACGACAGCTACAAAGTTGAAAGTTGGCAAGTACCTGCAAAAAGATAGATAGGTCCACATGACGGAGCCTTATTTTTTATTTATTAATTTCCTGAATTTAGAAAAATATATTTGACAAAAAGTTCCCGTCTTTCTTTGGCCTTTGTGGTTATTCCACTGAAAAACGAAACAAACCTGCGTAGCTGTCTTTCACGGTTGAAGTGCCAGTACTGATATTTTGAGAGGCGCATTTTATTTTGAGAGTATAGATCTAGATCTTGTAATTTTTGCATGTTTCAAGTTTTATTGCCCCATTCCAGTAAAGTGTAATATTTAGTAGGCAAATGACTTTCAATTGATGTTAATACACAGATCATTCCTTTCTTCGAAAGGGGCCCAGCTAGTATATTATATTGTGAAAGTTCATCACTTTGGCCGCCTAAAACTTCTGAACCACTTAACTTTCGAATTTGACAAAATTAATGGTGGTTCAGAGGCATTTAAACGGTGCACAGTTTCATTGAGGAGCCTGAAGTCACTGCATTTTAATTTTCAGTTTCGCTTAGATCTGATATTGGGAAAGTCCGTCTTCTAAAACATCATTGTAAAAAAAGTGAGGTTTCCGTTCTTTAGCCGTGTGCACTGTTTCCACACCTTTGAAAATCTTGAGCGTACAACCACGAAAGCGGAGTAGAGAATCAATCTATACATATATTACATATTTGGCAATTTGGAAACTCACGTGTCACTTTTCTCTCAAGATTTTTGCTGTATTCCAGTAGAATGTAAATAGTACGCCAAGGACTTTTAGTTGATGTTAATGCACCGATCATTCCTTTCATCGAGAGGCGGCCCAGCTTGTTTTTCATATTTCATTTGACACCTTCAGAAGCGCTGTTTCAGTATTGTGCTTTTCCTATTATGCTGCATGGAAGTCTTTTCCCCAAACGTTGATTTAAATGGTCTAAAGATTGTCTCACCGTAAGTTTTCCCAAGACATTAGACACAATTTGAAGGTTAGATACTGGACGTCAATAGTTCATATCGTTCGTCTCAATAAGACCTTAATTAAAAATTAAAAATGGCTTTAGGATGGCCAGCTTAAAACAGCTCGGTACAATACTAATTGTGAGTGGAAGTTGAAAGATATACCAGAGAAGTAACAATGGGTGTGAGAGAACCAATGCATTCCTTCATTCCTTCAACAGTGATGTTGGAGTGGTGTCTAAAAATACACATGTCTTTGAAGGGGAAAAAAATCCAGGACCTCATGCTTTGTGACTTAATTAAATTGACAGAGAAAAGTGCCATTGAAACGTTGTGTATATTATTTCTGATGACGTATAGTTTTGGAATTTCTCACACTTTGCGAATTCATACAACAGTGTGTTTTATATATATGTAAATGATAATGAGACTAGTGGTTAGGCTACCGGGCTCGTAATCGAGATGCTGCGAGTTCGGGGTTCGAGCCACAGGCCCGACGTTGTGTCCTTGGGAAAGGCATTTTACACGAATTTTCCTCACTTCAACCAGGTGAGAATGGGTACCCGGCCATAGACAGCGAAAGATTGTGCCAGTATGTTAGTCTTTTAGTGCCCCAATAATGCAGCTTGTATTGTCTGCTTCTCAGGAAGTTGAGATTGTTTCAGAATTCTATCAGGTCTGCTGGGGTAATAATATAGACTGTAAAATGCATAGGGCTTGCTGCTGAGCGGGAATATGTGCTATATTAAGGTTATCTATTTTGAAAACTTGAAAACGTTGATAAAATATGTACAAATGTAACTTGTCATTTTTCAAGGATTCTCAAACCTTTGGAATCACCAAAATTTTGCTGCCATTTTTCTCTAATTTGACCCCTGACACCGTGTGACCCCCACTCCCTGCAATTGTAAATACCTGGACGCTTATTCATGGCAGATGAGTATTTTTAAAATCAGATACAAGACAACTTAACAACCTTTAGTATAGTACCAATAACTGTAAATTCCCTGATTCCACCACGCGTGAAACAAAATAGTCAAAAATCAATTCCATTTTCAAAGAATGTTTTTATTTTGCTAGACGATAAACAATTTCTGTCCAAATGTCATAAACAAGGACATGGTTAGTGGTAAGAGAAAAAACCCCCACCCAGACAAAAATCCACAAAAAAGCACATACAAAGTTGACATCCATTTCAAAGTAAATGACGCACGCTATTATTTCCCTCAGCAAACATAAAAAAAGCAAACTACGTTATGTGGTAAGTGGGGATAATTTAAAACTCTTCAATCCTCCTTTCCTACTCTGTATAATCCTTTGTTTCCACCCGTTCATGGCCTTTAAGTAAATAAGAATATGGATTTTTCGTCCCTATCAACACTATTCATGGTATACGTAAGCAAGTAAGAATAATATACATTGTAGATTTAAAGACCCTTATTAACGCTATATATGGTCTACGTAAGTAGTGAAGAATACTACAGATTAAACGTCTCTATCAACACTATTTATGTTCGACTCCAAGAGAAAAGCCCGCAAGCTGCGCACATCCACAAATGGAAGTGAAGCTTTTAAATGTTGAAAACGTGGCAAACTTTTTTTGGGGCCTCATTTGGCCTCTTCGGACATAGATAAGATGACAATCCCTCTTCTCCCCCCCCCCGACCCCCATATGTACATGATAATATGAACCATGCAATGGATGAATAACGACTTTATCCCAATAGGAATTCAAAAGGAACAAGGGTTGCAAATAGCATTAATTTTCTGCATGAACTTCTTTTTGATCAAACTAACCAAAAAATTAGTTTTCCAACTAACGAAAACTTAATGCCTGATAAAAGAACATTGCCGTTTCAACATGCTTCTCTTTGCTCAAACTAACAAGCACATTCATTTACCAACGGTCAACCAAGTTAGAGTTTTTATACTTGGATAATGACCATAACCTTATCGTTGAGCTTTGTTGGTGCTTTGATGTTGTTAGCTCCTTCTTTCCTTTCCATCATCAATCGCCATTATTTGTCCTCCTTTTCTGTGTATGTCACTCTCTAGTAACACTTTAATCTTCGGCTCTTATATGACCAATTTATGTTACAAGTGCTGTAAAACAAACAATCAAGCAATCAAACAATAAAACAAACAAGTCTACAAAGACCAAACTCTGCCTAAACGAGCACGTCTCTAGTTGTGGTCATTGAACGTTGCTAGCTGCCAGTCAGTGTCTTGCTGTTGTTGTCGCTTGAATGAATGTAAAGTCGACAGCTGAAGACACTCACACAGGCGTGTGCTAGCCTTGTACTGTAGTGCGTTACACACCCCTCTTCTCTCCTCCTCCCACACACAAACTCTGGCACACTGCAACACACTTTCCACGCCCTGTTTTGAGATTAACGGAGTCTCCGAACTTTTTCGTCCCGCAGAAATGGCCAGAAAAAACGGTTCATTGGCAATGTCCGCCGGGGGAAACACCTGGAATTCACAGAAAACCAAGTGGTCTCTTCCCCATTTAATTATGGTGACAAACTGACCTAAGACAGGAGTACCACAAGGCAACAGCACTGTTTCCCCCTGCCCTACCATCTCCTTCCTGTGAACACACAACTTCCCCATACTCTTCTCTTTCGGGAATTCCGGATCATCTTGGGGATTCCTCTCAGACACATACACGGAGATATTCTGCAATCTCCAATAATGTTCATTACAGTTTGTGACATTGACAGAGTGAACAATAAACGGCTGAAGAAGATCGACCATCCACCAACTTGGTCGGTTTAGCCCATGGTCGTAAGGGCCATTTGTAGCGATGCAGGAGCCAGATTGCCAAAAAGGACTACTGTTTCCGTCATTGGCGTACTTGGCGTACCCCCAATGACTTGTACTGCTTTGTTCTGCCGGTTTTCTTAGAGCTACATTGTCCAAACCATTTACGGGGGAATTGGAAAGTTGGAGAACCAGGACAAGACGTATGATGCTGTGAGTGCAGACTGAGAGAACGTTATTGTACTTCCAAACGTTTTTTAACATTGTCAGTTGTTTGTATGTCGTCACTGTCCGTTTTTGTTTCATAGCCAACTTTTGCGACGTAGACTGAGCGTTAGAGTATTGCAAAGTGTGTCTTCGTATGGTAATGTGTAAATTCACTCTACGTGTGTGTGTGTGTGTGTGTGTGTGTGTGT
>NW_004797439.1:193742-201950 GCF_000002075.1 Aplysia californica
ACACACACACACACACACAAACACACACACACACACACACACACTCACATACACATACACATACACATACACTCGGACTATTTCTATCCAGACATAGGCACAGAACAACTATAATAAAAAAAAATAACGGTTAAAAGCTTATGAATGACGATAGTGAGGATTAGGAAAGACAAAACAACAATTCCCTGTTGTAGCTCAGGCACAGTTATGAGCATGACATAGTTGGATCAACTCATTTACAAATTCTACTGTGCATTAGAACGAGAAATGTCCCTCCTTTGGGAATGGCCTGAAGACACGTCCGTCAGTGGCACCGCCCCCGGGGTGGGGGGGGGGAGGGGTATAAAATACTTACGTCTCCAAACATTTTACATCTTAAAAAACAAACAAACACATAATTTGTTTTCGATACAACTAGTAGATCTATAGTATGATGTGCCCACAATTTCCAGAACACTTTACAACAGTCTCATGTGCTAAAGCGAAAAACTTCCGCATGAGTAGAGATATCCCGTTGAACAATAAATTAAATGGTCTTTCACTCGGTAAAAAAGGTGACAAATTAATGTAAAGTAGGCACTTTCGTTTGATATACACCAAAAAGTCATGTTTGAGTAAGTAACAAGACTAGATCTAAAGACTAACGCGTCATTTTTCAGGTAAATAATATTATAAAGTTTTATTTAGTCATATTATGTACAATGAACACATTTTACTCCAGGATAGCTTCTTTTGTCAAGTCTGTGCTCCTCTACGGCAAAACTTAAAAGACAATAAAGACAGTATTGAATAAAGTCCAGACTTTGATCAACAGATGTATGAGAAGTATCCCAAGAAGTAAGTGGCAGGATACAATAAGAAATGAAGAGCTGTTGGAAAGAACAGGACAAAGAGATAGAAGAAGAAATTAAATAGGACTAAGAAATAGGCGATGGATGGGACACACCCTCAGATAGCCCAGCGGAAAGATCACAACAGACTGTCGCTGCAACGGAACCACAGGATACATACAGCAGTGTGTTTTAAATACATGTAAATTGTGCTGAGACTAGTGATTAGGCTACCAGATTCGTAATCGTGAGGTTGCAATTTTGGGGTTGCAAGCCTCAGGCCCAACGAGGTGTCCTTGATAAAGGCACTTGACACGAATTTTCCTTACCTGAACAAGGAGAGGATGCGGTACCTAGCAGTGAAACATCTTTTCAGTATGTTAGTGTTTTAGTGCTTAAATAAAAAGGCATCTTGCATTATGGTTGTATACTTCTCAAGAAGTTGAGATAGGTTCTGAATGAAATCAGGTCCGCTGGGGTAGTAATATAGTTTGTAAAGCGCAGAACGGCTGCTGTTGAGCTGGAATATGGGCAAACAAATGCGCTATTTGATAAAAACTGGAAAATGTTGATAAAATACACTCAGACACGCACACAAAAACCATTTACATTTGCAGTTTCCAAAGATTCTCAAACATTTGAAATCACCAAAATGTGGCTGCCATTTCCACGTTTGTCTTACATCTGACATCATGCAACCCCCCCAAAAAAAAGAAGCAAATACCTGAACGCCTGTTCTTGGCATATGACTATTTGAAAAATCAAATATAAAAAAACAAATAAAGAACTTTTAGGATGGTACCAATAACTTTATATTCTGCAATTCTCACCACTCTGTAACAAAAAACAGCCAAAAACCATGTTCATTCTTACAGTATGTTTTAATTCTGCTAGAAGAAAAACAGTTCCAGTCCAAATGTTTTAAATAAGGACAAGTTCAATGGTCAGAGGGAAAAAAACACCCAGGGAAAAAGGGAAGAAAAAATGGCACATAGATATACAAAGTTTATATCCATTTCAAAGTAAATGACGCACACTATTACTATCATAACATAACAAACAGCAACCTATGTCGTGTAGTAAGTGAAGATAATTTATAAGTCTACAATCTTCATTTAAAACGATATAATAATCCATTCTTTCCACTCGCCCATGGCCTTTGTAAGTAAGTAAGAATAAAGAATTATCGCCTCTATCAACACTATTCATGGTCTACACCAAGAGAGAAGCCAGCAAGTTGCGCACATCCACAAGTGGAAGTAGAGCCTTTAAAGGTTCAAAAGGTGGCAAACATTTCTCTACCACAATTGGTCTCATCGGCCTCAGCAGATACCACGAGTCATCGTAACCTGTAGTTCTTCAAAATTTTCCTGTTTGCGGGATAAAAATATTCTCCTATGCGGGTGTATTGCTCATTGTCAGATGTTGACGGATGGGCTATTACTATTGGTCTACATCAAATTAAGCCCCCCCCCAGAAAAACATCGAATTGGAATAGCAATGCCTGTAAAAGCATTCATTTTGGACTTCGATAAGATGGGAAACTTATTTACCAACCTGTCAATCAAGGTAGAACTTTTATACTTGGATAAGGACCATAGTCTTATCATTGAGCTTCGTTGGTGTTTTGATGTTGTTAGCTCCTTCTTTTTCTTTCCTTTCAATCATTTATCGCCCTTATTTGTCCTCCTTTTCTGTGTACGTCATTCTCTAGTACATGTAACACGTCCAATCTTCCTCACTTATACAAACCATTTTATGTTGCAAGTTATGTAAAACAAGCAATAAAGCAATCAAACAAATAAGTCTACAAAGACCAAAATGTATATGAGCAAGTCTCTAGTTGTGGTCATTGAGCGTAGCTAGCTGCCAGTCAGAGTCTTCTTGTTGTTGTTGCTTGTATGAGTGTAAAGCCGACAGCTGAAGACACTCACACAGGCGTGTGCTAGCCTTGTACTGTAGTGCGTTACACATCTGTCTGTTCTCCTCCTTCCCCACACAAACTCTGGTACACTCCAACAAACCTCTCACGCCCTGTTTTGAGATTAACAGAGTCTCCGAACTCTTTCGTCCCTCTGAAACGGCCATAAATAGATTTTCATTAGCAATGACCGCCTGGGCAAACACTTGAAATTCACAAATGACCAAAGGCTCGCTGCTCCACTTGAACATGGTGACAAACCGACCTAAGACAGGAGTACCACAAGACAACAGTACAGTTGCCCCCTGCCCTACCATCTCCTCCCTGTGAACACACATCTGCCCCATACTCTCCTCTTTCGGGAATTCCGGATCATCTTGGGGATTCCTCTCGGACACATAAACGAAGAAATCCACCATTCTCCAATATCTTGTATGACAGTTCGTGACATTGACAGAGTTAACAATAAACGGCTGAAGAAGATCGACCATCCACCAACCTGGTCGGTTTAGCCCATGGTCGTAAGGGCCATTTGTATGAGAGCAGGGGCCGGAATCCCAAAAAGGACTGTTGTTTCCATCATTGGCGAACTTAGCGTCCCCTCCAGGCCATGAACTGCTTTGTTCTGCCGGTTTTCTAAGAGCTACATTGTCCAAACCATTTACGGGGGTATTGGAAAGTTGGAGAGCCAGGACAAGACGTATGATGCTGTGAGTGCAGACTGAGAAAACGTTCTTGTACTTCCAAATGGTTTTCAACATTGTCAGTTGATTGTATGTCGTCATTGTCCGTTTTTGCTTCATATCCCGCTTTTGCTGCCTCGTACACCAAGTGTTAGTTAATGTATTGTAATGCATGGATTCACTCAATGTGTGTGAGTGTGAGCGAGCGCGTCTGTGTGAGTGTATATTATATGTCTGTGTGTCTGTGTGTGTGTGTGTGTGTGTGTGTGTGTGTGTGTGTGTGTGTGTGTATGTGTGTGTGTGTGTGTGTGTGTGTGTGTACGTGTGTGTACGTGTTGTAAAAGGGTGTTTTCCCAAGACGTCCAATGTGAATGTCCTGTGGCGAGGTTTTTATACAACACTTTGTGACTTCCCCACGTTCGTGCTCCTCTGACAGAGCCAAACGTTTACTCCTCACTGTGGGCCTCCATACACCAGGGTTTGAATACTAAGTCTTTTACTCTGTGAGTATCTTTTTATGCCAGTGTTTGAATGGAATGTGGTTCACTTGATAATTCAAAGAATACAGAAACAAAACACGTTGGTTTCCGATGCCACAAATATATATGTTTGTCTCCACCGTTTTCGTAACGGTTACTAGAAGTCTTGATCGTCTAAACAAGAGAAAAGAGACAGAGAAAACAACTTCAGTATAAGTTGAATCATCTCTTTAAAAGCAAACTCTACTGAAAATTAAACGAAAAGCGTCTTCATTTTGGTATTCCACTGAAGGACTTGAATATTGGTAAAGATATCACTTTGAGCACTAATATGTTTTTCACTCCGTAAAAAAGATGGCAAATTAATGTTAAGTAGGCACTTTTGTTTAATATACACCAAGAAAGTAATGTTTGAGTAAGTCACAAGACTAGATCTAAAGAGCTACCTGTCATCTTCTAAGTTAATATGTTTTTTAGTCATGTTGTATAGCCTTAAATGAACACATTTTTTACTGGATAGTTTCTTTATTATATAGCGATGAATAGAATTCTTAGAAATAACAACAATAATATAGGGTTTGCGAACTAAAACTACTCACGTGTCTCCAAAGATCGTGGCGATCAGAGCATATTGTCCAGATATGATTTTTTCACTGCCCTTTAAATGGTTGTTTCAAAAATAGTTATTATTATGTCAACAAGTATGTTCTTGATGTCTAACAATTATATAATGAATACGGATGATGATGTGACTACTACGACTACTGCTACTACTGCTACTACCACCACCACTACTACTACTACTACTACTACTACTACTACTACTACTACTACTACTACTACTAATACTACTACTACTACTATTACTACTACTACTACTACTACTACTGCTACAGTTACTGCTGCTGCAGCTACTACTACTTCTACTACTACCACTAGTACTACTCTACTACTACTGCTTCAGTTACTGCTGCTGCAGCTACTACTACTACTACTACTACTACTACTACTACTACTACTACTACTACTACTAATGATACGTAATCATAAAAATCTTTCATCAAAAGAAGCGAAGGAGAAAACATTAATGCTTCATACGGCAAGAGTCCTGGAAAAGTAAATGGACAGCGAGGTATAACAACGATTAAAGCTGATAAGGGCACATTGTCATGAAATATCAGCGGACTGGAGGTAAATGGCAAATTTCATGGAAAGAAAGAAACCTTTCATCATGGGCTTGTAAGACATTTATAAGGAAGAAAGGAAACAACGACAAAATGATTATTGATTCATAAAGGATACCCTTTGATCTGGATAAGTGTAACACCTGAAAACGAGAGAGGGCGAAACCAGGTGTACCTTTTATCATACATTCCCAGCCCAGCCAGTGTTGATCAAGTCGTTCAAAACAATCAATTTCCTCATAGACCACTGGGCATAAAGTTTACTGAAAATTCTAAAACAGCAAGGTACATTCAAACATCGATACTTACAAAGACAGCTATGCAGTGGAAAAAAGACAATTATATTTTCAAGACCTGAGTAAACAGGAACTATCAAGAACAAGGTGAAAAACATTAACGTTCTGGACAAAGACATTTCGGATCATTTCATTCTGATTATTGATTTGGACATTAAAAAACCAAGAACACAAGTAAAAACTAAAAACAGTTCATTCTCAGAACCTGAAAGATAAATTTACACAAGTTTCATTGTGATATTTGTGACGCTCTAAAGACGAGATCCTCAACTAATAACATAGAAACCCCCAACACCATCATGAGGAGTGTTTTAGATGAACCTGCTTCTGTAAGAAAAAAACCGAACATTGTCTCATCGTCTTGTTGGAAAATGGTTTAACTTAGAAATAAAAGCTGACCAAAAAAAATAAAAATAAAAGATAAGCGGAAAGAAAAACACGATTTGAAGTGCATAACGGAATATATTTATGAAGAATTCACTAAAATGGTCACCAAAGCCAAGCGTACTTTCTGATTGTCGCAATTTGAAAAAGTTAAAACTTGTAAGGAACTTTTTGATGTCTCTTGTGAACTGCTTGGCAACCAAAATAGAACAGCATTACCCCCTAGCACTAATAGAAAGCTTTGTAGAAGCTTTTGGGTGCTTTTTTTTCTAACAAAATTCCCCCCATCAGACAAGGTCTCGATAATATGTGCGCAATTGCCCAAGATTACCATCAGTTTGAGGGGCTAGTCATCGATTTTTTTTTTTACCACAGCAACGGAAGATGAAATAAAAAACGATTGTATTAGACAGTCAATCAAAAACTGACGTCTTAGACCCAATGCTCACCAGCCATTTACAATTTGGTTAATATGTGAACGAAGTTAATATGTTCTAATATTAACTTCGTTCACATATTAACCAAATTGTAAATGATTCTCCACCCCTGCTGGTGGGGGGGGGGGGGGCATAGTTCTACTAAGGGGGAGCAATGAATACACCTGCCGTGATACTGCATGTCGTAAGAGGCGACTTAAAGTGCATAGGTCTGGTCGCCCGAAAAGTGCCAGTTTGCGGAGGGCCAACTGCTCAACCCAGTAAAAAAACAGTAAGTTACAGAAACACGGACAAACACAGCTTTTTATTTTTCGATCTTGAGTGACGGAGGAGCTTCTGCATCAGCAGGATGTACAGAAACGTGGGAAGACATGGAATAACATCAACAGGCCAGCCCAGGATAGAGAAAGGTGGAAGGTGTTTGTCCGTGGCCTATACCCTGGTGCAGGGTGAGAAAGGCAATGATGATGATGAAATGATTCTCTCCTCACAGGCACACTACTAAATTGTATTCAAACAGCACATGTTAGACCCCTTTTGATAAAAAAGGACTTAAGAATTTTTAGACCAGTTTCAAATCTTTCATTCTTATTCAAAATTCTGGAAAGGTTTGTGTCTAAACTCTTACAGCATACTAAGGCAAATGTTCTTAGCTAACTTTATCAGTCAGCATACAAGGCACACCACAGTTCCGAGACAGCTTTACTTAAGGTTTGTACTGATATTTTAAAAAGAATTAAGGAAAGAAAGGTGTGTCTTCTTATTCTTTTGGCCCTTTATGCTACATTCGATATTTTACTTGACAGACTAAAAACTACTTTTGGTGGAAAGGGTACTGTCCTGCAATGGTAGAGTCATATCTTAAAGATCGACCAGAAGCAGCTGTGGTTAGAAGCACGTGTTCAGATAATTTTTGTGCTCCCCAGGGGTCTGTTCTTTGGCCTGTCTTGTTTCCAATGTATAAACAACCTATTGCTGATATTTTAAGACAATATGACTTGAATTACCATCTTTATGCTGATGCCATTCAGATTTATTAGTTTATTGATTTCGATCAAATATTACGTTTAGTCGACTCCAACGAGCAATTTATCTGGTAATTAAAAAATTGGATGACCAATAATAAATTGAAACTGAACGATGACAAAACGAAAATAATGTTGACTGGAAACAAAAAAACCCATTAAAAACTCTCAGAACTGCATATTGTCATCAATAATCACACCATTCGTTCATAAGAGGTCTTAAAGTCTAGGTGTTCAGTTGGATTATGATATGTCAATGTCCTCCCAAATTAGCCAGCTGAACAAAAGTATCTATATTCAGCTTTAAAAGATTGGCAGTGTACTAAACTATTTAACTAAAGCGACAGACATGACGTTAGCAACAACACTGACCGTATCTTAAATTAAATTATTGTAATGCTATTGTATCCGCTTTGACGGCCGAAAAAATGCCAAAGCTACGAGTACTCCAAAATTAAGCAGCAAACTTGATAATGAAACAAAAGAAATCACCGCACGTAACACCAAATCTGAAAGAACTACCCTAGATGCCAGTAAAAGAAAGGATTAAATACAAAACTGTCTTTTTCTGTTTTAAATGTCTAAACGATACTGCACCTTTTTATCAAAAATAATTCCTGAACCATATCATCCACCCACAGCCCTTAGATTAGCCACTGGCAATCTGATTCTTAGAACCCCAAAACAAAATTGCAAAACGTACGAAGTGGGTTCCTTTTCCTTCTCTGACCCTCGTGTATGGAACGAACGCGGTATAAAACAAGGAGTGCCCCTACTATTCTCCCCTGCTGGTGGGGGGCCCCGTAGTTTTACTATGGGGGAGCAAAGAATACACCTGCCGTGGTACTGCGTGTCGTAAGAGACGACTAGAAGTGCATAGGTCTGGTTGCCCGAAAAGTGCCAGTTTGCGGAGGGCCAACTACCCAACCCAGTAAAAAAACAGTAAGTTACAGAAACACGGGCAAACAC
>NW_004797439.1:203916-217777 GCF_000002075.1 Aplysia californica
GTAGTAGTAGTAGTAGTAGTAGTAGTAGTAGTAGTAGTAGTAGTAGTAGTAGTTGTTGTTGTAAACTACTACTACCACCTCTACTACTACTACTACTACTACTACTACTACTACTAATGATAATCACAATATTAATGATAATATAATTAATAACAACAATTTATCATCATCATCATCATCATCATCATCATCATCATCATCATCATCATCATCATCATCATCATCATCATCATCATCATCATCAAAGTACCAGACTCCAATAAGCGGGAACAAAATATCACATGTCGGGGGGACCAATTTGAGCTAGCGAGACTGCGGTCGGACCATCATTGGAGCTTAAGATGGTATAAGAACTTTGTAAATGAAGAGCTCAGCCCACGCTGCGAAGATGCGGTTATGAAAAGGAGGACATCAAACATATGTTTGAATGTCCAGGAACAATGGCAATTCGAATGGAATTATTTGGACGAGTGGAGGTGCTTGTAGATCTAAGCATATTGACAATGGAGCAGAAAAAGAGCCTCGCTCTCGCTCGAAGATTTCTTCATGGAGTCCACTAGGCCCATAAAGGAAAAAATAAATCATCATTATCATCATCATCAATAACAACAACAATAAAACAATAATAACAATAATGTTTTATATAATATATTTAAAAAAATGAATTTTAGTAGCATTTCCATCCATAATGCAAATTCTTGCTCAACAGAAAATTCTATGCGCTTCAAAGTCTTCACAATCGATATTATAGATTTAATACTGCTGAGAAAGAGTAGTCGAACAATGCATTAGTTAAACAATGGCATTTGTCAACAGCGTATAATTATTATCAATACTTAATTTCTCTTAAACGATAATAAAAACACTATGTCCTGGTCGTCACGGTGCAACCGAAAAACAAGTACATAAAAAGACAAAGAAACAAATTAATCAGCCTAAAGTACACGATACTGCCACCAATTTTTACACTTAACGTTCGGTAACATTACATAGGTCATTCAGACGGAGGTCAGAGTGAGGGGTGAAACGATAATATGCCTCTCGGGGCCAATGCAGGGGAGTGAATAATATGTATAACAATATCCTTTCTCAGCGAAAACAAGAATTGGATACTCAAATGGTCGCTTTTAAGGACAAGCGTCCTAACCCAGATTTCGGGGGTTTCCAGAAATCTTGACCTACACTAAAAGTGGGCTTAACCTTACCTATATAAAAAAGTTTGGTTTCATAGGTGTGTATATTTGTTTGGTTATAGAGAAATCTCTTCTTGTCTTCTAAAGAAACTGAAAAAGGGGCACAAACTTTACTCTCGATTTTCTCAAAACAGCATTTTTCGGGATAGCTCCCTTTGTGCTTAAAAGCGACCAAATAAGAGAAACACGGGAAATGAAATCACTTCTTTTTGTGCTGCGCTACGAAGCGAATAACTTTAACACCCTACACCACAGACACAGCTGGCTCGAGTTTGAAGACGATTTTTGTATTTGTTGTCTAGTAAGTCAAATTTTCTTGACCGAAATAAGGTAGAGCAATCGCGCAGCTCCACACTGCACACACATAAAGCACACAGCAAGATCAATCATTAATCTCTACTACTATTAGAATGCCCAGGAATGAGTGTCTATAGATATCTTTAATCATCATTCGTTGTTCAAATGTTACTATTTTATAATAGTAGATCTAATGATCAAAATAATAGTAGCAATGATGATGATGATGAGAAGAAGAAGAAGAAGAAGAAGAAGATTTACGACTACTACCAATAATTTTGCTGTGCTGCTGCTACTGTAGTACTGTATTAGCAGCAGCCGAAGAAGAAGAAGAAGAAGAAGAAGAAGTAGTAGTAGTAGTAGTAGTAGTAGTAGTAGTAGTAGTAGTAGTAGTAGTAGTAGTAGTAGTAGTAGTAGTAGTAGTAGTAGTAGTAGTAGTAGTAGTAAAGCAATAGTAGCAGCAGTAGCAACAGCAACAGCAGCAGCAGCAGCAGCAGAAGCAGCAGCAGTAGTAGTAGTAGTAGTAGTAGTAGTAGTAGTAGTAGTAGTAGTAGTAGTAGTAGTAGTAGTAGTAGTAGTGGTAGTAGTAGTAGTAGTAGTAGTAGTAGTAGTAGTAGTAGTAGTAGTAATAGTTGCATCAGCATCAGCAGCAATAGCATCAGCATCAGCAGCAGCAGCAGCAGCAGCAGCAGCAGCAGCAGCAGCAGCAGCAGCAGCAGCAGCAGCAGCAGCAGCAGCAGAAGTAGTAGTACTACTAGTAGCAGTAGCAGCAGCAGCAGCAGTAGTAGTAGTACAGTAGTCTCCACCTAAGATCCCGGTGCTCGGGAGCCAAGAAATGCGGGATCTTAAGCGAACCGGGATCTTAACCGACGAACCCAGGGAAGAATCTACGGTGATCCATGTTAAGGCTCACAATCGGTAAAATGGTCTCCCTCCACTCTAAAATGAACTGACGTGACCCCTTGGTGGGTATATGACATAAGGCAAGCAAAGAGTGGTTACCCTTGATGACCTATCACAGTGCATAGTGGCATGAGGCGTGCCATTTTCACGAATTATCCTATCAATCATGAGTCTCAAGATCTACGCTTATCCAGCTGCCCCTCCCTTTTACCTATTGAAAATTTATAGCTTGCCATCTCTGACCGAGTCCCCCCCCCCCCAAACCGCCTTTGTCGTTACAAACCATTACGTTGTGAACACACCAATTAAAATTCAGTCTGTCTCGCAAATTCGGGAGTAGAGACAACTGCTGCAATGGTCGGGGAAGAGTTCACGATTCGACGTGATCCCGCCATGGAGCGAACGTATAGGCCCTACACACCCAGCGAGTGATGTAAGTTTAGGGTGAGAGCTCAGGTGTGAGTGCGATACGTGGGGAAAACAAACGTGTCGGTCAGTTCACACCTCGGTGTGATCCTGTCTGGGGCAAACACTGCATCGCTTCATCGAATTTTACAACGTGTATGTGATCACATTCACGATAGTGGCTGATCTTTGACGCGACGGACAGTTTATTGATCTCAACTTTTCCCCCTTGGTTGATCGGCTGTGCCCGCCCGAGTTTTTGTTCCGCAAATTATAATCTGAAACGCGGGATCTTAGCTGAATGTAGGCCTTTTTAAGAGTGAATCAGAGCGGGTGACTTTTGTATAGTAAAAATTCTGTCTTCTTAAAACAGCGGGATCTTAAGCGAACCGGGATCGTAAGCGGTGGGATCTTTGGCGGAGACTACTGTAGCAGTAAAGCATTGATGCTGCGTCTTACCCAACGGCAAGATCAAACGGCATTTATCGTTTGTCGATCACTGTTGAAAGTACCACAGAGCAGAAGCATGCTGTGGGTCTTGCTGAGAACGAAGTTCCTCTCGCGAAGTTGTTCCCCCACTGACCTTGCGGGTAGTTGGAGGCCGGAGGATGTCACTGGTGATGCTTTGCTTGTCTGTTTGTTTGTTTCCTTTTGCTCTGTCAGTCAGTCAGTCAGTCTGTCTATTTGTCTGTCCCTCCATTACTAACTGATCGCTATTGTGTACAAGTATATGAGTATGTCTCTTTGCTCTCACATACCCGGGGGCCTTCGCACTTCATCCAAACACCCATCACGAATACCTATACACATCCTGTCCTGCCACCCCCCCCTCTCTCTCTCTCTCTCTCTCTCTCTCTCTCTCTCTGTCTGTCTCTGTCTCTGTCTCTGTATCTGTCTCTGTCTCTGTCTCTCTCTGTCTCGCTCTCTCTGTCTCTCTCTCTCTCTGTCTCTCTCTCTCTCTCTTCATGTTCCCTATGCATATTCCGACCTCTGCCCCCCCCCCCCAAAAAAAAAAGATAGACAACCAATTTTCTTACTAGGAGACTCACTTCCCCCCCCCCCTTTTTTCCCCCCAACCCACATCCCCTCCAACCCTTTGCTCTTACTTTCTATTCCATGTCACCTGGGTAGCGAGTCATTGCATGTCGAACAGGTTTGCAATCAGTCAACAACTGTTTGTCTGTCATGTATCGATATGATTCACTGCCCACCCCAAGGCGCCGCCCCCCCCCCCTTTTATTCCCATTATTATCACAATAAGGCACAGAAATAACAACAAAGCTCTTATATTTTATTTATGACAGCGGTGAGATCCAAGAATATAAGATGAAGTCAGTCTTTATAGCTTTACCTAAAACACCCGGTGCCACCGAGTGAGATATACATAGAGAGCAATTAGC
The DNA here is from genome assembly GCF_000002075.1 of Aplysia californica. Classification (NCBI taxonomy): domain Eukaryota; kingdom Metazoa; phylum Mollusca; class Gastropoda; order Aplysiida; family Aplysiidae; genus Aplysia; species Aplysia californica. Next base: position 208,115 of record NW_004797439.1, read on the forward strand.
CTTATGAGTCACCCCCCCCCAAAAAAAATAAAAAAAATACTGCTGCGAGTACAAATGGGAAGGTTGAGAAAAAGTGAAAGACCAGAGACATCTGAAAAACAATTCGGCTTTGTCCCTGACAAGGGCACAACAAATGCTATTATATTCACCTTAACAATGCTAATTGAACGATGAACTGAAGCTCAGAAAGATCTGTATTTATGCTACATAGATTATTCAAAGGGGTTCGATAAAGTTAGACATCATGAGCTATTTAAGATGCTGGAACAGCTAGACATAGATGGAAAAGATCTAAGAACTATCAAGAATTTGTACTGGGACCCAAACGCTGCTGTACGAATTAATGGAGAATACAGTAAATAAAAGCAAATCAGAGCAAGAGTGAGGCAAGGATGTGTTATGTCACCAGACCTCTTTAACATATACAGTGAAACAATCTTTAGAACCATAGAAGAATGTCCAGGTCTAAAAGTGAATGGTAAAAATGTTAATAACATCAGATATGGTGATGACACAGATTTAATAACAGACTCAGAAAAGGACCTTCAATCGCTTCTACGACGGGGGTTCAATAAGTCTTTGGTCTGGGTATGAAGGAATCAGGGTAGAGTAATGAAATTTCCCTAGCCTTTAGACAATTTCTTTTTGAACACGCCGTGCAAATATTCGGGAAATTCCTACGATAAAAAGGCACTATAGAGGGGTTAAAAGTTCGTGGCGCAACTTATCCTCAACTATCTTTTTAACGGGTGAATCAATGTCACCCATACTTTGCACAGCAGTTAGTATAAATTTGTCTTAACTTAATCTTATTTTTTTCACAACAGTTGAGGCTAGATTAAAAAAAACCCCTCTTCTTCATTAACTTATATAAAATACTACAAATCTTCATCACGCGGAAACTGGAATTGTTCACAGCACTTTCCGATTCTCACACACATTTTAGATACGCATATATGGGTTACGTCACAGCTCACCAATGATACTTTTTAGTGGAAAAACTAGTTACAAGAAATACATTTTAGAGTAAACACGTTTTTGCACTAGGGGTTCTCTAAAGATGCGTCAATGATAGTACATAACAAGATGGGCCACTTCTCTCTTTGAGCCAATTAAAAAAGTGTCCTCAAAATTTGGTGGCGCCCTCTTCACAAAAGCGCACTCTTTGCGAACAGAGTTACCCTACTTGAGTTTTAAAAAATCAAAGTGAAACTAGCAAGTTTTGGGATACATTTCGGAAGAACGCTTTTTTAAAATGGTTACGCTGACAAAAAACCTCTACCAGAGGAAAGGGTGATGGTTTTCTTCGTTTAATTTGACTTTAGAATGAAAGGAGAGAGGTCATTAAAATAAAAAAAACCTAAAACTCCGCACTGAACGTACCCGAACTGCTGATGAACAGCAGTCGATCTGCGCACGCAAGGAGGTGCTATTCCTATTCTTCTTCTGGAAAAACGAAAGAGAGCTTCAAAACAGACTGCAGCGCCATCTGAAGCAAAGAGCATACATCCTGCGGACACTTTTTGGGCTGAGTGGCCCATCTTGTTATTCACTATCTTTGGATGCGTTCAATAAAGATAATCTCGCGATTATTTTTGAAATTAGTAGGCCTATTTAACATTTATTGAGGAATTTTTTAGAATAGTGCTAATAGGTCTTTATAAAAATATTGATATGTTAAGATCAATTGATACAAGTCATTGTGCAAAAGCTGGAGAGCTCATGTTCGATAGTTGAGGAGATATTTGACAATAAGTTGCGCCACGAATTTTTTTACTGCACTATAGTCAGCGTGTTCAATGAAACCATGCACGAAAACGTTTGTTTCTCTTTGCTGAAGCTGTGCCATGGAGCCCGTTGAATATCGCTAAGTTATCAAGTTTTTACACTTGCCAGGAAAAAAAAAATCCCTGTAGGACTTTTTTTCAGGAAATGGTTTATGGTAACAAATGTCCTCGCTATAATACTGTGACATACTGGGTAAGGAAATTTAAATCTCTATTCATGTCAGTGATGAATGGAGATCGTAAGGGCGCCCATACTTTGTGGTACCTGAAGAGAATGTGTCCATAGTGAAGAAACCGATTCTACAAAACCGACGTATAACTGTTAAACAGCTCTCAAGTGAAACGAGAGTCAGTGTAGGGTCAATTGAAACAATTCTCCAATGCCATCTTAACATGAATAAGATGTCTGCGGGGTGAGTACTCCGTCTTTTGACAAATGAGCAAGAAAAGCAGAGCGTTGAGTCCTGCAAAACTCTCCTTTGAATTGAGTCCAATGACACACATTTCTTTAAAAACATGGTGACTATGGATGTAACATGGATTTATCATTTTGATCCAGAACAAAAAATATCCTCCATGCAATGGAAAACCCCTTCGTCTCCCTCACCAAAGACCAAAGAAGGCAAAGGTAACACCGTCAAGTGCTGTCATGTTTCTGGGATTGTGAAGGTATCATGATTGACTACCTGGAAAATGGAAAAACAGTCACAGGAGACTATCACTTGGGTTTGCAGATAAAATTGCGGTCCGAATTGGTGAGGAAAAGGCTTGGAAAACTCTGTAATGGGGTCCTCCTGCAGCATGACAAAGCCCCTGCGCAAAGGGCACAACACGCAGTCCAGACGGCAGAATAATGCGGCTTTGAATTCCTACCACACCCAGGTTCGTGACCAGGCCTAGCCCCTTCAGACTTTCTTGTTTCCTTATTTAAAAAATCACCAAAAGGACATCGTTTCCATGACAACAATGACGCCATTAAAGCTGTTTAAGACTGGCTAGGGGCCCATTTAGGGTCATTTTTCTCTCAAGGACTTTTGAATGTCAAAGAGAGGGGACACAATTGTGTTACTCTGCAGGGTGACTATGTAGAGAAATAAAAGTATGTGTGCCAAGTTACAAAGCTCTATCGTTTTTTCAAGACTTCTTGAACCCCCTGGTAGATAATGCTGTAACAGAAAGTGAACGTTAAGGACCGTTGTTGAATGTTCAGAAAATAGAATGCATGGTGATATAACCCCGCCCCCCCCCCCCCCCCAGCAAATCCTATTTGTAATCTCATTAGCAAAGGCGAAAAGATCAAACAAGTTCAACAGTATATCTAGGGTGTATAATAACATCTGAAGCCAAATGTTCCACATACATATAACGGAGAATTGCAATGGCTACGGCTAGTTTCAATAAAATGAGCCCAATCCTGAAAAATAGAAACACCTCAAAGACTATCAAAATGAAAGTTCTGAAATGCTATGTATCGTCAACCCTTCTATATGGCTTTGAATGCTGGACAATCACTAACGACAGTGAAAATAAAACAGAAGCAACATAACAACATAAATATGGTTTTGACGGGCTCCGTCCTTCCCGGGGATATACCTGGGAGGTGGATCGGAGTGTCACCCTCCATAGGGAGGGGGGGGGGGGAGAATCTTTTGGAAAAGTTGGAGGGGTGGGGTGGAGCAGACGAAAGGGGCTGGGAATAGGGAGGGGGAGGGCTGGGAAGAGGGGGAGGTGCTGAGAAGAGAAAGGGGAGCTAGGAAGTGGAGGGAGGGAGGGAGGAACCTCGTACTCCAAGACAAGAGAGGCGTGGAGCGTGAGGAGGAAGAATAAAGGATAGAGGAGGGGGATGGGAAGAGGAGAGGGTGAAGGAAGAGTTCATCCTATCCTCCACTAGGACCATGAAGCGGTTTTGAGAGTGGCACCTGGACGGGGGGGAGGCTTCTCACTTTTGGGAGAAGCTCTTTGCCGGTTGACCATGGGCTCTGCGAGGTCGGCACTTGAAGTACTGGTCGACAACGTGACCCAGCCGGACAGCCTTCGAAAAAGACCAGCCTGGGGCCGAAGTCGTAGCTGGCGGGCAGACAGTCTTTCTCGCCTCCTGAAAGAAGCAACCATTTTGCGCTTTCTACTCTTTGATGACGCACTCCTTACTGAAGGCTGTGTGCTGGCCCGTGGCAATATGGGAGAGCAGGGACTAGCCTTACACTCCTTTTCAGGATGCCCGGTCTTGCCACAACGACGACACACGACTGCGTGTCGACATCTCGACTGGCTATGGCCAAAGTTCTGACACTTGAAACAGCGCAGAGGGTTCGACATATAGGGTCGCACGTCCAGGACGAGTATAAGTATAAAGCATAAACGGTGGCTGGAGGGCGCTTCGAATCGAAAGTGTTACATTCTAGGGTGATCTCCCTCCGCACGACAGTACCCTTTACACCAACAGTAGTATTTAGTCTCTAAAGTGAAATATCGAACGAAGCCGAGAGTTCAAAAGAGTAAGAAGACACACCTTTCTTTCATAAATCCCTTTCAATATATCAGGTAGGCATGGTGTCTAAGGCACACGTTTTTGATGGACTACCTAATGTAATCTTTTGTATTTCTTTTTCCGTTGCTGGAGTGAAGTAACCGATGACTAGCCCCTCAAACGGATGGTAATTTGGGGCAATTGTGCCCGTTTTATCGAGTCCTTGTCTGATGAAAGTGATTTTGTTTAAAAAAAAATAATCGAAAAGCTACTACACAGTTTTTCGTTGGTAGCGGGGGGTAACACTGTTCTGTTTTGATTGCCAAGTAACCCACTAGAGACAGTAAAAAGTCCTTTCCAACTTAAAACATTTTCAAATTGCGACAAAAAGAAAGTTCGCCTGGCCTTTGTGATCATTTTTAGTGGCAGAATTCTTCAAAGATATAAAATTTATATTCCCTCCAAGTCGTGCTTTTCTCCATTTTCTGTCCGCTTGTCTTTTTTATTTTGTAGCCTTTATTTCTTGGTTAAACCACTTTACAACTTGACGATTTGGGATAATTTTCTTTCTTTTTTTTATACAGGAGCATGATCATGTAAAAATATTCCACATGATGGTGTTAAGGATTTCTATGTCAATAGAGGAACTCGTAGTTAGAGCGTCACGAATATCACATAGAAACTTGTGTAAATTTATCTTTCAGGTTCCGAGAATGATCTGTTTCTAGTTTTTACTTCTTTCTTTAGTCTTGTAATGAGAATATTGAGAAGGAAATTATCCGAAATGTCTTTGTCCAGAACGTTGACCCTTTTCACATTGTTCTTTGTAGTTCGAGTATACTAAGGTCTAGAAAATAATGTTGTCTACCTTCCACTGCATAGCTGTAATTGCAAGTATCGATGTTGGAAATTATATATTTTTTTCTTGCAGTTTTAGAATTTTCAGTGATTTTTATACCCATTCGTCTCGGTGGAAATTAATTGTTTTGATCGATTTGGTCAACCCTGGCTGTAAGAGTTCATGATGAAAGCTACACAGGGTTTCGCCCTCTCTCTTTTTCAAGTGTCCCTCTCATCCAGGTCAGAAGGTAGCCCCTTTAGGAATCAATAATCATTTTGTCCTTTGTTTCCTTTCTTCCTTATAAATGTCTGACAAGCCCATGACTAAAAGTTTCTTTCCCTCCATGAGATTCGTCAGTATATCCAAGTCCACTGACATTCCATGACCATGTGCCTAGCTAGACCGACTTCTATCATTCGCAGTCCATTTACGTTTCCAGGTCTATTATTATTATCATTATTATTATTATTATTATTATTATTATTATTATTATTATTATTATTATTATTATTATTATTATTATTATTATTATGATGATGATGATGATGATGATGATGATGATGATGATGATGATGATGATGATGATGATGATGATGATGATGATGATGATGATGATGATTATGATGATTATGATTATTCTTATTATTCTTTTTCTCATTATTATTATTATTATTACTATTATTGCTACTATTATTATTATCATTATCACTGTTACTATTATCACTATTGTTATTATTATCATCATCATCATCATTGTTATTATTATTATTATTATTGTTGTAATTATAATATAAATATAATGATCATTATTATTATTAACCTCACAATTATTATTAGTTTTATTATTCTCTTTAATCTATATCTTTATTGTTTTATTATGATCATGATGATGATGACGATGATGATGATGATGATGATCATCACATCATCATAAATACTATTATTATTATTATTATTATTATTATTATTATTATTATTATTATTATTATTATTATTATTATTATTATTATAGTTGTTATAATAATAATTATTATTATCATTACTGTTATTATTATTACTATTATCATCATTACTGTTATTATTATTATTATTATTATTATTATTATTATTATTACTATTTTTATTATTATTATTATTGTAGTAGTAGTAGTAGTAGTAGTAGTAGTAGTAGTAGTAGTAGTAGTAGTAGTAGTAGTAGTAGTAGTAGTAGTAGTAGTAGTAGTAGTAGTAACATCATCCACCATGTTTATACAATTGTTAGACGGGGAGGAAAACGTTATCATCATCATCATCACCATTGCCTTTTTCACCCTGCAAAAGGATATGGGGCATGAACAAGCACTTTCCACCTTATCCTTTCCTAGACTAGTCGCTTGACGTCACTCCGGGTCTTCACACTTTTCTGTACATCCATTTCTGTGACTCTTCTCCAGGTTCCACGTGGTCTTCCCCTTGATCTTTTGTCTTGTGGGTTCCAATCTAACATTCTTTTTGTTATGCAGCTGCTTGACTTCCTGGAAGTGTGTCCAATCCATTGCCAAAGCTTTTTCCCCACCTAATCTCTCACTGGGCTCTGTCTCGTTCTTCTTAATACTTCCTTGTTGGTGATCCTGTCTGTCCATCTCGTCTTCAGTAATTTCCTTAAACACTTGTTTGAGAAAATCTGGATCCTCTTTATGTAAGTCTGAGATGTGTTCTATGTCTCTCATCCATACATCAAGACTGATTTCACATTGAGTTGAGAATCCTCAGCTTTGTTCGTAGGGAGATATCCCTGGTCCTCCAAATACTATTCAAAGAAATAAATGCAGTCTGTGTCTTTTCAATGCTGGACTTTATTTCAGCACCTATTCCTCCCTCTCTTTCAATTATACTCCCAAGATAGCAGAAAGATTCGACGTCTTCTAGTGTATTTCCCTCTATTGTGAAGTGCTCCTTTCTTAGTGCATATATACTTATGACTTTTGACTTTCCGGTAAGGATCTTCAATCCCACGTACAGACTCTGAAAGGCTGTTTAAAATTATAGTCTTTGCTTACACCTGTTTCTGGGTGTGTGACAGAAGCGCCAAGTCATCTGCAAAGTCCAGATCGCCCAAATGTGTCCATGGCGTCCACTCTATACCGTTTCTGTGTCCTCAGGTGGTTTCCTCCATCAGCCAGTCGATTGCCAAGATAAAGAGGAAAGGGGATAGTAAACATCCCTATCTCACAACGGTATTGATGTCAAAGCTGTCAGTGAGCTGGCCATCGTGTATAGTCCTGCAACCTGTCCCTTCGTCCTTGTTCTTGATGAGGTTAACCAACCTCTGTGGGATTCCGTGGTGTCTCAGTACCTTCCACTGTGTTACCCGCTCTATGCTGTCAAAGGCCACCTCATAGTGAGGAAAGTTGAGTTCTACTTCAGATCCACTATGATCCTCAGCGTAGCAATCTGGTCCGTGGTTGACCGGTTTTTCCGAAAACCAGCTTGTTCATCACGGAGTCTTGGATCCGTGGCAGACTTGATTCTGTCCAGAAAGATTCCGTCGAAGACCTTTCCTGGTATTGAGAGAAGAGTGATACCTCAGTAGCTGCTGCAGCTGTTGAAATCCCCCTTTTTAGGACGTTTCACAAGGTGTCCTTCTTTTCAATCCTATGGGAACTTGCTTTCATTCCAGATCCCGGTACACAGTGAGAGAAGGAGGTCTGCCGTCATTTTGACATCTGTTTTTCGGGCCTCAAGTGGAGTTTGATCAGGACAAGCCGCTTTACCTTTGTTCAGCTTCTTAATGGCATCCATAATCTCTCCTTTTGGTGGAGCATCACATCAGCTTGGTAAGCCGTTTCTTGGTGGCAGGATGTTTGGCGTATTACTTGGTGGTGGTTTGTTCAGGAGACTTTTGAAATGCTCTACTCATCGTCTTGACTGCGATTCCTTTACAAAAATTGTTTTTCTCTCTTGATCCTTTACTACTACTTCTGGTTTCCCATATTTTCCCAGAAAAAGTCTTTGTAGTCGGGTAAAGGGTTCGCATGTTCCCTCCTGCTGCTGCCTCTTCTGCCCACTCTGCCAACCTGTTCATGAACTCCTCCTTGTCTTTTCTTAATGATCTCTTTACATCTTTAGCTGTTGTCCTGTACTGCTCCATTGCATTCGCTTTTGATCCCCCTGTTCTACTTGCATTTGTTTCTGCTTTTAATTGTCTTCTAATCCTAACCAAATCCACTGACCGCTGGCTAATCCGTTCCTTGTGCTCCAATTTCTTCTCATCGACTATTTCTTGACATGTTGCAGTAAAGACTTCTTTGACCTTGGTCCAGTGCATCTACACCTCCATATCCTCCTCACCAAGAACAGCCAAGGGTTGAGAAACGCACAAGTGAACATAATAATTACTTTTGAAACAACAATTAAAAGACAATAAGAGCATCACATTAGAATTATTCTCATCGCCACGACCTTTGAAGACATGTGAGTTGTTTTAGTTCACACGCCCTATACGATTGTTGTTATTTCTAAGAGTTCTAATCATCGCTATATTAACCCCCCTCCCCCCCACTATTTTAGAGTAAAATATGTTAATTGTACGCAATATGACCCCCCAAAAAAGTAACTACCCCAAAACAAAACATATTTGCCTGTAAGATGTCGCGTAGCTCTTTAGATCTAGTCTTTTTACTTACTCAAACATTACTTTCTGGATGTATATGAACGTGCCTACTTTACATTAATTTGTCAACTTTTTTTTTACCGAGAAAGACCTTATAGTTCTTAAAGTGATATCTCTACTCACGCGGAAGCTTTTCACTTTAGCACATTGTCATGAAACTGTTATAAAGTGTTGTGGAACTTGTGGACACATTATACGACAGGTCAACTAATTGTATCGTAAACATATGCGTAACAAATGTTATCTTTAGAATGTGGCTGAGTGTAATGCTAATAGAGGTCAAAGTGATATCTCAACTCATACTGAAGTTCTTCTGTTTACTACCGTACACTGAAACAGTCGCAATAATCATGTGAAATTTCAGGAGACGTAAGTACTTTCTGGTCGTATCAGAAACAAAAACGTAGTACCTTTCAGCGTCATTTCATTTTGATTTTCTATCTAGTTTTCTTTTAAAGAGATGATTCGACTCATGTTGACGTCACTTACTCTTTCTTTTTTCTTTTGTTTAGAAAATCAAGACTTCTTGTAAGCGTTACGAAAGCGGTGGAGACAAACATAAATGAACTTGTGGCATCGAAGAAAAACGCGTTTTTTTCTATAACTTTTAAATGCTCAAGCGAACGACTTTCCGATCAAACTCGGACATGAAGAAGAGACCTACAGAGTGAAAGACTTAGTGTTCAAATCCTGAATCGTGGACACGCACAGAGTGAAAGACTCAGAGTTCAAAACGTGGTGTGTGGAGACCAACAGTGAAGGGTGAACTTTTGACTCGGTTAGAAGACCGCGAACGTGAGAAAACCACAAAGTGTTGTATAATAACCTTGCCCCAGGACATTTACATTGGACGTCTCGGGAAAGACCCTTTTACCAAACGCACACACAAACACACACACACACACACACACACACA
>NW_004797439.1:217944-221214 GCF_000002075.1 Aplysia californica
CACACACACACACACACACACACACACACACACACACACACACACACACACTCTCTCTCTCTCTCTCTCTCTCTCTCTCTCTCTTTCCCACACTCACGTATAGCGAATCCACACATTACAATACGAAGACACACACTGCAATAAATAAACACTCTGTGTCCCTGCCAAAAGCTGGATATGAAACAAAAACGGACACTGACGACATACAAACAACTGACAATGTTGAAAAACGTTTGGAAGTACAAGAACGTTCTCTCAGTCTGCACTCACAGCATCATACGTCTTGTTCTTGTTCTCCAACTTTCCAATACCCCCGTAAATGGTTTGGACAATGTAGCTCTGGGAAAACCGGCAGAACAAAGCAGTACATGGCCTTGGGCATTGGGGCAGGCCAAGTCCGCCAATGACGGAAACAGCGATCCATTTTGGAATTCCGGCTCCTGCTCTCATACAAATGCATCTTACGACCATGGGCTAAACCGACCGGGGTGGTGGATGGTCGATCTTCTTCAGCCTTTTAATGTTCACTCTGTCACAGTCACAAACAGTAATGACCATTATTGGAGATTAGTGAATTTCTTCGTTTATGTCTCCGAGAGAAATCCCCAAGATGATCCGGAATTCCCGAAACAGGAGAGTATGGGGCAGATCTGTGTTCACAGGCAGGAGGTGGTAGGGCAGGGGGCAACAGTACTGTTGTCTTGTGGTACTCATGTCTTAGGTCGGTTTGTCATTATATTCAAGTGGGGCAGCGAGCCTTTGGTCCTTTGTGAATTCCAAGTGTTTGCCCAAGCGGTCATTGCTAATGAAAAGTTTTTTATGGCCGTTTCTGCGGGACGAAAAAGTTGGGAGACTCTGTTATCCTCAAAACGGGGTGTGAGAAGTTTCTTGGAGTGTACCAGAGTTTGTGTCGGGGAGGAGGAGAACAGACGGATGTGTAACGCACTGCAGTACAAGGCTAGCACACGCCAGTGTGAGTGTCTTCAGCTGTCGACTTTACACTCATACAAGCAACAACAACGACCAAACTCTAAATGGAAGCTAGCTACGCTCAATTACCACCACTAGAGACTTGTTCGTTTATGCATAGTTTGCTCTTTGTATACCTATTTGTTTGATTGTTTGATTGCTTGATTGTTTGTTTTACATCACTTGCAGCATAAATTGAATATGTAAGTGCCGAAGATTAGAGGTGTCACTAGAGACTGACATACACAGAAAAGGAGGAGAAATAAGGGCGACGGATGATTGACATGAAAGAAGGAGCTCACCACATCAACGCACCAAAAAACCTCTATGAAAAGGTCATAGTTTTTATCCAAGTATAAAAACTCTACCTTGTTTGACAAGTTGGTAAATGAGTTTGCTGGTTAGTTTGAGCAAAGAGGAGCATATTGAAACGGCAATAGTCATTAACCTGGCTTAAAGTTCTCCGTTGGTTGGAAAACTAATTTTTTGGTTTGTTTGATCAAAAAGAAGTTCCTTCAGAAAATTAATGCTTTTTACAGTGCTTGTTCCTTTTGAATTCCTAATGGAATAAAGTCGCAATGCACCCATTGCATGGTTCATATTAATCTGTTCATCTGGGGGTCGGGATTGGGGGGGAGGAGGAGGCTGTCATCTTATCGAAGTCCGATGAGACCAATTCTGGCAAAGAAGTTTGCCACATTTGGAACCTTTAAAGGGTCCACTTCCACTTGTGGATGCGCGCAGCTTGCTGGCTTCTCTCTTTGTGTAAACCATGAATAGTGTTGATAGGGGCGATAAATCCATATTATTGTTTACTTACGAAGTCCATGAGCGGGTGGAAAGAATGGGTTCTATAGAGCTCGACATGAGGATTGTAGACTTTTAAATTATCTTCACTTACTACACGGCATAGGTTGCAGTTTGTTACGTTGCTGAGTGATAGCAATTGTGTGCGTCATTTACTTTGAAATTGATGTATACTTTGTATGTGTCTATTTTTTCCTTTCTCTCGGTGTTTTTTTTTTCTCTCTGAACATTGACCTTGTCCTTGCTTATACCATTTGGACAGGAATTATTTATCTTTTAACAAAATTAGAACATTCTTTAAGAATGAAAGTAGTTTTTGACTATTTTGTGTTACGCGAGGTGGAATCAGGGAATATGCAGTTATAGGTATAATCCTAAACGTTGTTCATTTGTCTTGTATATGATTTTAGAAATACCCATCTGCCTTGCATAAGTGTACAGATGTTATCAATTGGAAGGGGTGGGGTTCGCATGGTGTCAGAGGTAAAATTAAAGAAAAAATGGTAGCAACATTTTGGTGATTTCAAAGGTCTGAGAATCCTTGGAAACTGCAAATTTACATTTTTGTGTCTTTGTATAGCTCATATTCCCGCTCAACAGCAAGCCCTGTGAGCTTTACAGTCTATATTATTACTCCAGCAGCAGACCTGATAGTATTCTGAAATAATCTCAACTTCCTGAGAAGCATGAAATGCACACTGCAATTTTGGGGGCGCTAAAATACTAACATATTGACAAGATCTCTCGCTGCCTATGGCCAGGTACCCATTCCCACCTGGGTGAAGAGAGGAAAACATCACGATTGCGAGTCCGGTAGCCTAACCACCAGACTCAGCACCATTCACACCCATTTAAAGACACTTTGTTGAATGGCTTTGCAAAATGTGAGAATTTCAAAAATAAGCATCTCCAGAAATAATTATACACAACGTTCCAGTGGTATTTTCCTGTGTCAGTTCAATGAAGTGACTCAGGATAAGGTCCGGGACTAATTTTTTTTGGTTCAAATTCTAAGACATGTGTATTTTAGACCCCATTCCAACAACACTGTTGAAAGAATGAAGGAATGTATAGGTGTTGTTTCACCCATTGTTACTTCTCTGATATATCTTTCAACTTCCACTAACAAATGGTATTGGACATGTACCAGGCTGTTATAAGCAGGCCATCATAAAGCCACTTTTAAGGCAGGCCGGTCTTGTTGAGAACAATAAGACACATTGCCCTCCAGTATCTTACCCTCAGATTTTGTCTAATATTTTGGGAAAACTTTTTCTGTGACAGCCTTTTGGCCATTTAAATCAACCTTTATGGGAAATATTTTCAATCATCACTATAAGCAAACCACAGCAATGAAACAGCGCTTCTAAAGGTATCAAATGATATGAACAATAAATTGGACGGTCAGCTAAAAGGTAGGTACGTGTGCGAGCGTGCGTGTGCGTGTGTGTGTGTGTGTGTGTGTGTGTGTGTGTGTGTGTGTGTGTGTGTGTG
>NW_004797439.1:221503-229736 GCF_000002075.1 Aplysia californica
TAGTAGTAGTAGTAGTAGTAGTAGTAGTAGTAGTAGTAGTAGTAGTAGTGGTAGCAGCAGTAACGCAAGCAGTTCTAGTAGTAGTAGTAGTAGTACTAGTAGAAGTAGTTTATAGTAGTAGTAGTAGTAGTAGTAGTAGTAGTAGTAGTAGTAGTAGTAGTAATAGTAGTAGTAGTAGTAGTAGTAGTAGTAGTAGTAGTGATAGTAGTAGTAGTAGCAGTAGTGGTAGTAGTAATAGTAGTAGTAGTAGTAGTAGTAGTAGTAGTAGTAGTAGTAGTAATAGTAGTAGTAGTAGTAGTAGTAGTAGTAGTAGTAGTGATAGTAGTAGTAGTAGCAGTAGTGGTAGTAGTAATAGTAGTAGTAGTAGTAGTAGTAGTAGTAGTAGTAGTAGTAGTAATAGTAGCAATAGAGGTATTGGTAGTGCTAGCGGTAGTGGTATCGGTAGTGCCAGTGGTAGTAGTATGCCGTCGTAAGGGAAAACGACAAATGGTCGTGCCCACGTAGCGAGGCAAATTTTTCAGGAGAAACACTTTATAACTCTTCTATCGTTTCTTCTTTTAAGCTGTAAATCACCAGATATCTGGGTGGGGTATTTTGAAACCTGTTTAAAAAGTTTGAATGGTTTAGGTTGAAAATTAGCTAAGTTATTCGACATTCGTCGTTCTCCCTTGCACTGCACGGCCGTAGGTGAGCCTTGTCATGTAAGCGAAAATGACGAATGGTATCGTTCTCCCTTACACCCGTGAAGGGTTACGGGTGTAGGCGATGGTCAGATGGGACGCATAATCGATGGAGATGACTGCTAACTGGTTACTACAGATAAAAATTAGACGGACACAAACTAGCTATTATAAGTATAAAGTTATGTGTTTGTTATATCCCGACTGTAACTCTGTAAGCTTCCTTCGTTTCACTTCCTCGCTTGGTCAAATTCTACACAGTCAGTGTACACATCAGGTGTGTTATTTAAGCACATTGATTTTAAAACTGTTTCATTCAGAATCAAGGTTTGGTCTCCATGTGATTTCATTATTGTATTCCCTACAGAAGCAAGTTTTACTTTTACTTTCTCTAATTGCAAAATTTCCTCTGCACGAAAAAAGGGATCAATAATTTACAATGTCAATAATATGATCAGATCATTGCAAAGTCAAATTTTCACGTAAGGAATGTAGCAATCTGATAAGCCTGTATCCCAAACGCTCTCGGCAGAGGTAATGCAACGTTTTGTATAGTACCAGTTGTATTTAATAAAGGATCCAGTTGATGGGAAAACTATGAGTTGCTGTTTCATACCATAAAGATCGACAAGGGCAGTTTGAATAGTCATGCTAGACATTGTCATACTTGATCGTAGCATCAAGTCATAAAGAAATACAGCAAGACAAAGTGTCGCCACAATATGTCCACCACTTAAGTTGAACAAAGAAATTCACTCTCATAACGTAGTGTCATTATTTGTCAGGTAATTCTATAATGATGTCAAAAAGTGACACATTGTCATTATTTGTCAGGTATTTCTGTAATGATGTCAACAAGTGTCAAATTGCGGCATTATAACCATCTTTGGAGTGTCAAATGACTAGACAGCAAACTAGTATGACGTCAGTCAGTGAACATGTGGGGGACACTAATATGCAGTACAAATAAATTTCTCCCTGATTTCTTTTTTACCCCCCCCCCCCCCCATTTTTCCCTCTATTCCCATGCGTTTTCCCCCCTCTCTCGCCTGCTCTTATTCTTACACATCAACAACTTCTTTGCTCTTGTCAATACACACCATAAGAATACGTGAAGACAGACAGAAAGGCATACTAAGTGATCATCATCATCATCCGGTGCCTTGCCGACTGGCGTGGGCGATCCTTGACCTCCACTTCACTCTGCCTTCCGTTGCAGCAATGGTGTCTGTTGTTCTTGTTGCTCCTAGCCGGTGCCATGTTGTCATCTTGTCCCGTATCTTTTCCCTTTGTTTGCCTCTGCCTCTTTCCATCAACCTTGTCTGTTGTTCCAATATTCTCTAATGCTTTTTCCGCATTGTGTGTCCAAAGAAATTTGCCTGTCGCTTTCTTACATTCGTCATAAGTTGTCTTCTATAATTTGCTTCAACCAAGACTTCTTCATTTGTTTTTCTAGCTCTCCATGGATACGTAACATGCGTGTTATGAATAACAATTCTGTAGCCACTATTGTTAATTCCAGCTGTTTATTGATTGTCCACGCTTCGCACTCCTATAATAGGATTGGCTCAATGTAACTTTTCAGTACTCTTTTTCTCGTTTCCAGTGACAGATTGATGTTTGTTAGCATCTGTTTCATCTTGTGGAAGGTTGCTTTTGCTTGGCAAATGCGGATTTTAATTTCGGTGCGACATCTACCATCTGATGATATAATGGTCCCCAAATGTTTAAAATGTTGTGCTTGCTTGAGGGTGGTATCATTGATTTTGATATTGCATGTTGGGGTTGGAGTTTTTCTGCCTTTCACCATTGTTTCGGTTTTCTTGATGTTTAGGCTTAAGCCCATGTTGTCACTCCCTTGTATGATGACATTTAATATATTCTGCAGGTGTTCTTCATCTTCTGCTATTAGGACTGTGTCATCTGCATATCTTACTACTACTCTGCCGCCATAAGGGAAAACGACGAAGTGATACATTCGTTTAAACCTGGTCGATGGTACTCTGGGGGAGGGGGGTGGGGGGTGGGGTGGCGAGTTTGTTTGCTAAAAAGGCCTAATATGTTTGTATTTACGCAATATTGACCAACTACCATTTCTCGCCCATGCTGAATTTGCCCGACGGCACACACCAGGGGACAATGCCGAACGAGCAGTGATCCTTGACTGATCGAACATTCGTCGTTCTCCCTTACACTGAGTCCTGGCTCAGAGCTCGCCAATGTAAGGGAAAACGACGAATTTTGAATTACACAACAACGGATTAGGATATAACAAAACTTTTCATACTGTCAGATGCAGAAGTGTATACTTTATAAAATATTATGTAAAAATAAAAAAATTGAAACATTTTGACAATTAGTCGTTTTCCCGTATGACGTTAGAGTAGTAGTAGTAGACAATCTCTACTCATACTGAAGTTCTTCAGTGCAATTGTTGTAAACATAAGTATTTTATGGCCGTGTCAGAAACAAAAAAGCCCTTTTCTTTTTACGTCGTTTAATTTTGATTTTCTATCGAGTTTGCTTTTAAAGAGATAATTCGACTAATACTGAAGTTGCTTTCTCTGTCTCTTTTCTCTAGTTTAGAAAATCAAGACTTTTTGTAAGCGCTACGAAAGTGGTGGAGATAAATATATTTATGTGACATCGAAAACGAATGTGTTTTTTTCTGTAACTTTTGAATGACCAAGTGAACGACTTTACGGTCAAATTTTGACATGAAGAACAGACCCATAGAATGACCCAGTGTGCAAAACCTGATATGTGGAGGCTCACAGAGTGAAAGACTTTGTGTTCAAATCCAGTGTGCAAATCATGGTGTGTGGAGGCCTACAGAGTTAAAGACTTAGTGTTCAAACCCCTGTGTGTGGAGGCCCACAGTGAAGAGTGAACGTTTGGCTCTGTCAGAGGACCACGAACGTGAGGAAGTCACAAAGTGTTGTATAAAAACCTCGCCACAGGACATTCACATTGGACGTCTTGGGTAAACACCCTTTTACAACACGTACACACTCACACACGCACACGCACACACACCCACACACACACACACATACACACACACACACACACACACAAACAAACATACAACAAACACACACAAACATACAACAAACACACACAAGCACACACATATACAAAGAAACATAAAAACACATACATACATACATACATACATACATACATACATACATACATACATACATACACGCGCGCGCACACATAGAAACATACACACACGCACACACAAATATTCACACAAACACATAAAGACACACACTCTTTAACAAACACACATACATTGAGTGAATCCACACTTTACAATTCGAAGACACACTTAGCGATACATTAACGCTCGGTGTTCGTGGCAAAAGCTGGATATGAAACAAAAACGGACAGTGACGACATACAAACAACTGGCAATGTTGAAAAACATTTGGAAGTACAAGAACGTTCCCTCAGTCTGCACTCACAGCATCATACGTCTTGTCCTGGTTCTCCAACTTTCCAATATTCCAGTAAATGGTTTGGACAATGTAGCTCTGAGAAAACCGGCAGAACAAAGCAGTACAGCGTATCAGGGATACGCCAGGTTGTCAAATGACGGAAACAGCAATCCGTTTTGGCAATCCGGCTCCTGCTCTCACACAAATGGCCCTTACGACCTTGGGCTAAACAGACCAAGTTGGTGGATGGTCGATCTTCTTCAGCCGTTTACTGTTCACTATGTCAAAGTCACAAACTGTAATGAACATTCTTATAGATTGGTGGATTTCTCCGTTTATGTGTCCGAGAGGAATCCCCAAGATGATCCGGAATTCCCGAAAGAGGAGAGTATGGGGCAGATGTGTGTTCACAGGGAGGAGGTGGTAGGGCAGGGGGCAACAGTGCTGTTGTCTTGTGGTACACCTGTCTTAGGTCGGTTTGTCACAATATTCAAATGGGGCCCCCGTCATTTGGTCTTTTGTGAATTCCAGGTGTTTGCACAGGCGGTAATTGCCAATGAAAATCTATTTATGGCTATTTCTGAGGGACAAAAAAGTGCAGAGACTCTGTTAATCTCAAAACAGGGCGTGAAAAGTTTATTGGAGTGTACCGTAGTTTGTGTGGGGGAGGAGGAGAACAGACAGATGTGTAACGCACTACAGTACAAGGCTAGCACACGCCTGTGTGAGTGTCTTCAGCTGTCGACTTTACACTCATTCAAGCGACAACAACAAGAAGACCCTGACTGGCAGCTAGCTACGCTCAGTGACCACAACTAGAGACTTACGCGTTTAGGCAGAGTTTGGTCTTTGTAGACTTGTTTGTTTGATTGCTTGTTTTACAGCACTTGCAACATAAATTAGACATATAAGTGCCGAAGATAAGAGAAATTACTATTCTAAATAGTGACATACCCAGAAAGGCGAAAAAATAAAGGCGATAGATGATTGATAAGAAAGAAGGAGCTAACCCCGTCAAAGCACCAACAAGGCTCAATGATAAGATTATAGTCCTTATCCAACTATAAAAGCTCTACCTTGGTTGACAGGTTGGTAAATAAGTTTGCCATCTAATCGAAGTCCAAATTAAAATCTTTTACGGGCCTTGCTATTCCAATGTATTGGGTTTTATTCATTGATGTAAACCAATACTAATAACCCGTCCGTCAACATCTGACGATGAGCAATACACCCGCAGAGGAGACTATTTCTCCAGCAAACTATAAAAATTTGAAGAATTTCAAATTGCGACGATTTGTGGCCGATGAGACTAATTGTGACAGAGAAATGTTTGCCACAACTTGAACCATTTAAAGGCTTCTCTTCCATTTGTGGATGTGTGGAGCTTGAGGGTTTCTCTCTTGGTGTAGACCATGAATAGTGTTGATAGAAACGTTTAATCCGTAGTCTTCTTCATTACCTACGACGTTGGTCTCAGAATAAAGTTTCCCTGTCATGCTGTCCTCGCATATGATAGTAAATCACCTTGTATTTGGCTTCAACAGAAATCCTATTCAACTTGGGAACCATCATGTTTCAGACATTTCTCCATTTGATATACCCAGTAGTCAAAGACATTGGTCAGTGATCGTTTGTCCGAGGTCCTAAGTGCTTTACCCATAGCCTCTTGAATTTGGTCCTCGTCTTCAATTCGCCGACCTCGCAGCATTTCTTTCCCCCCGGGGAAGAGGTGGAAGTCGCATGGGCAGAGATCAGGCGAAGAGGACGGGTGTTCCAATAATTCCTAGGAGTAGCCCTCTGGAAGCTCGTTCACAACTCTGGACATGTGAACAGGCGCGTTGTCATGATGCAGGATTGTGCATTCTTCAAGATGTTGTTTTCTTGCCAAGATGGTTGGTCAATATTCGGTGAACTGTTGCAATGGGCATACCAGTTGTTTCACTTATTTCCCTGAACGTTTTTTTCGTATTTTCCTCCAAAACAGCTTTGGTTCTCTCTACACTGTCGCCACAAAAGACAACTCATGGAGGCCTCACTATGTGCGCTTCATCTTTCACGTCAGACCTCCCACCTCCAACCTCCCTGATCCATTTTCTCACTGTTTGAATTGATGGAGCATTATTCCCTATTACTTTGGTAGATCACCATGGTTTTCAACTGCAGACTTGCCGAAAAGCGTTATTTTTTAAAATCACAACTCGGACATCGTAGTGTGAGAAGGTTGCATCAATATTTTGCTCAGCCATTTTCCTCAGATTTGATTGGACACTGTGCACAAGAACAACACACTTGACACGTCACAGCTCTATGACGCGTTCACCAAAGCACTTGCAATTTGGCATGGAGATTTCTTAAACATGACATCATAATGTCACACAATTTAGTGGCTGTTGGTTGCGAACTTTTGATTTAATAGAGAAGGGAAACTTTATTATGAGAGACAGACCTCGTATGTAGACCATGAATAGTGTTGATTGGGGCGATAAATCCATATTCTTGCTTACTTACGAAGGCCATGAGCGGGTGGAAAGAATGGATTTTATACAGTACTGAATGAGGGTTATAGACTTTTAATAAATTATATTCACTTACTACACGACATAGGTTGTTGTTTGATATGTTACTGATAGTAATTGTGTGTGTCATTTACTTTGAAATGGGTGCAAATTTGCATGTGTCTTTTTTTCTTTCCTTCTTCTCTCGGTGTTTTTTTTTCTCTGACCATTGACCTTGTCCTTGTCCTTGTTTATATCATTTGGACAGGAATTGTTTATCTACTAGCAAGATTAAAACATTCTTCAAGATTGAAAATGACATTTGATTATTTTGTGTCACGGCGCGGTGGATCAGGGAATTTACAATTATTGGTATCCTAAAAGTTTTTCATTTGTCTTGTATTTAATTAATCTTCAACCCATTAATGCATGACGTCATTTTGTTCTTAGTTTCACATAAGTTTCCTTTCATGTTGTTATGAAAGTTTCCACAAATTAGTATATTTCTTCAAAATTGTATTTTTCTGTGACAGATTAAAATTATCTCCCAACTAGTGGGGCGCTATAGGCAAAAAAATGGATACGTGAAAATGTATCTGGTTATTAGCCTGCGTCTGGGCCATTTCTCTAAAAAAATTCAAGGTAGTCAAATGATTTGACTACAGCAGCTCAAGACCGTCTTTTATTTTATATTTTATTGTCGTTTAATCAAATACATGTGTTTTTGTGCTCATGTGGACACAATTTAGATCGTTTAGGAGGCGGGCTTCATTCTGCCTGTGATAGCCTTCCCGGGCTGAGAGACAAAAAACGTCCCAGTATAAAGACCGTGATACTCTATAAAAATTCTTCCAACACGGAAATCAAGCTCACATTTTTTTTGCGGGTGACGGCAAAGCACCTAACGGCTACACCACAGTCGCCAGTGTTCGTCGTCTGTAGAGGATCCATGCATTATGAGTTGATATTGTCATCAAGCAGAAGACGAACAATGGCTACCCTACTTTTTCATTTAGGTGTTGACCCCGTAAGTGGCAATGTTCTGATCCATACAACCAGTTCCTCCAATCGATTTGTTGTACTGTGTTATGGTGCGTTGTGGATGTGGGATATCACATCACCCAGTGCTGCCTACCTCAAAGTTCCAGTTAAAGGTCGCTTTTAAGTACAAGGGGGCTTTCCCGAAAAATGCTTTTTTTGAGTAAATCGAAGGTAAAGTTTTTGCCCCGTGTTCAGTTTATGAAAAAACCCAGCATTTTAACTATAGGTTTTCTCTATAACCCCCCAAAAATATATACACACCAATGAAACCAAACTTCTCCTATAGGTAGGGCAATACAAACTTTTGATGTAGGTCAAGATTTCTGGAAACCCCAGGCATCTTGGTTAGCCCATTTGTGCTTAAAAGCAATAATTTATGGTCAGTTTCAGGTATTTTGGCCCCAAATCAGGCAGTATAAGGATAAAGAAGAAAAAAAAGATGATCGTTGCCCCAGTGTACGTAGTTACCATCGAGCGGGGCATGCTAGTCGTGATGTTGGGTAATTATATTTTAAAGACTTGTGTGAGCATGTACAATGTGTGTGTGTGTGTGTGTGTGTGTGTGTGTGTG
>NW_004797439.1:229836-243344 GCF_000002075.1 Aplysia californica
TGTGTGTGTGTGTGTGTGTGTGTGTGTGTGTGTGTGTGTGTGTGTGTGTGTGTGCGCGCGCGTGTGCATGTGTGCTGTATTCTTGATGTTTTTTTTTTTTTGGTTTTGTAATTTGTAAGGAAGACCAAACTAGCGTTGATGGGAGTTTAAAAGCACCTACATAAAATTTTTAAAACTTCTTTCATTCGTTTCACTAGTATTTAAAGACGTGACGTAAATTACCTTGTCGCACTTATCGCACTGCTTCCGACCTCTGGTAAGAAAAAGGAAGAGAAAGACAGAGAAGAAAAAAAGAGTTGAGAATGACGCCGAAATAAACCAAACTGGCACGGGGAGACAACCGGGTAGAAAAAATTTTCTGATTTATCTGTCGTTTATGAAGCAAAGTCATTCATAATGCATTCATTGCATTTTTTCTGGAGTATTCCGAATGTAGCTCGTTTACTCGCGAATGAGAGATCAGTTCTGAAGATGAAAAATGCTCCTTTAGGACGAGAGAGTGGCGCATGAGGTCGTGAGGGACGAAGAAAAGGGCTCTTCTCAGCGCTTCATTGATGGCGGAGTCGCTGTCATTTTCTCGGATTCTCATTACCTTCGTTCTCATGGTGAAGAAATGGTGGGCATGGAGATTTATGACGATAGTGTGATAGGATTGGATTTGATGGCTGTCGCTCGTCGTTATGGTCGGGGTCTTTGGTGTGTGTATGTTTGTGCATGTATGTGGGGACGGGAGGTGAGTGGGGGTGGGGGAGGTGTCTGGGTGTGAATAAGTAAAAAAGGGCAGCGTTAATGAAATGAGACGAGTTTTTTCTTTCTTTTTGAAACATTTATCTACTGTCGTTTAAGGCACTTATTCAACCAGTACTGAATGTGAAATGGAGTGCGGAGTGTCTACCAAACGGATTTCAAAACCCGTAGCTTGTACCAAAAGACACTTTGTTAAAATATTTAGTTTCTTACAATAGCGTACCCAAAGGGCAAGTCGGTCATTTTAACTATAGGTCTTTCAGCCTCAGCTGTCCACACCTAAGAGCAAATTATCGCGAAGTACTCGGTTTGATTGCTTTGAAATTTTCCATATAGTGTTAGATTTTACTGGATGTTACAGATTCTAAATTTTGTGATTGAGAAACCTTTACAAGATAGGTTCCGACAGGTTTCCTTTGATGTTCGCCGAAACTATGTCAGATTTATAATAGAAGTTTTACAATAGAAGTTACACACGATGACACGGAGAAAATGTCTGGCTTTCGTTGCAACACACCAACTTTTACAAAGCAGGGGCGGAACTCGCAGGAAATGTATGAATGACCAGAAAGTCACCAGGACCTAGGTGAACGAGTCCAAGCTGACGAGACAAACAAAACGGAAATAGCTTTCCAAGGGTATAAAAATAATAAAATTTTGGTCACAATGGACAGCTAACACTTTTAAGTTTTAAAAAGATAAAAACACACCAGAAATGGAGAGGAGTCAGTGATCGTCCTCACAATCGGACCAAAAGGGATTGATAACCATCTTTTGTTGAATAAATCCAAGCCCGTCACTTTTCCAATAATTGTTCTCTTCTGCCAGTACGTGTTCAACACATTTCTTCCAGTAGTGTCTGTCTACGTCAAATATCGCATTCGTCGTCAATGTCTTGATGTCCGCGATTTTGAAAGTCATATTTTTTCCAGCGACATCGTGTTTAATCCTTGCCCAAACCAACTCAAAAGGGTTTAAATGGGAATGGTACGGTGTGTCCATGAAAAGCTATTACTTTATTAATAGCATAGAACTTGGGTCGATTTAGACTTTTGACTATTTTCAAAAGTTCTGGTTTTAAATCGTGCTCTGGGAACTCGATGCTGTTGGTACAAAGCCATTCTTTTATGTTGTCTTTTCTCCATGCGGAAGTTGGTGGTTTATTTTCCTGCGCAACGCGATTATGACACGTTAAATTGTCCATCACATTACACGTAGGCCAATCGAAAGCTGGCAGTAGCTGAAGTTTCATCCATTCTTCGAATAATATGTCGGTGTTCATTTCAGAGTGATAGTCTCTGTTGTCCGTTGACTTCGATTGGAAAATAAGAGCGGCATCGGAAACAAAACCCACATTGCTGCTTCCAGCATGAGCGATGATTAGTCGTTGACCCTTGCTGGAAGGGACGTGCCGACCCATAGTAGCATCTACCGACTGCCACTCTTGCTCTTTAGTATGGTGAGCGTTAACCCAGGTTTCATCTATGTTTAACTATGTCGAAATCCTCCTTTCCCTTTTCTTTGACTTGTAGATATCTGCTCCTCGAGGCAATGAGGTCCAATCGTTAGTATAGGATGCCTTTATAGGCTCCAGCCTTTTTCTGAACGTGAACCCTGCACTTTTCACAATTTTCCATAATGTTATCTTGCTCAAAGAAATTTGCATTTTTTCTTCAGCATATTTCTTCAACTTTCGGAGAGTCACTAGTTCTTGTTTTACAAACATTCTGACTATAAGACATTTTATTACATCGTGGTCAAAATCATCAACTTTCCGTGGCCTATCAACAACGGGTCTTTGGGGTTCATTTGCAGACTTTATGCAGTTGTGAAGAAGGCGATAAAAATTTCTTAAAAGCATGAAAAACTCGTTTCTTTGGATTTGCAATAGTACAGTATGTATATCCGCGATTGGCTTCCGCACAAAAGTGGGTATATACATGTTGAACAACAGTCTGTGCAGTGGAATATTTACACTTAAGTAGCTTTGTACATTTCGAGGACATTTTCACAACTAAAAGAAAGTCTCGTCTGCCCTGAGTCATGTACGAATTGATCCTTTTCTAATTTTAGGCAACACAAGATGCAGCGCTCAATCTTCAACACTCTCCGCTCTCCGTTTGATTTCCGTCAGCGAAATTCACTCGTCGTCTCACCCAGCTCCCACTTGTATCATCCGATAGAGTACACGCCTTTAGATTATTATGACAGTGCGTTTTCAAGAGATTTGTGAGTGAGCTGTTTTCAGTTCATCAATAACAACAGACTTGTCTGTTTCGAAAAAGCGGTAAAAAATGACCAGCATGTCAGCGTGCTGTAAATACATGATTTTTTGTTTCCACTGGGGCTCGAGATAATACACAAAGTCCAAATAGGCTATCTTTTGCGATAAACAAACCACACTTTTAGAAAAATAGTTTTCGTTAAGTCCAGGTCATTTCACTTTATTTTACAAAATTTCAAATCGACATATAGAGAACTGAGTGAGCAGGATTTTTCTAAACGTGGGCAGCTGTAGCTGTGGCTTAACGACCGTATAGTTTTTCTCTAAAAAGAAAATTTGAATCCTGACCTGGGCCTGTGGAAAGACCACCACATCAACTGTCCAAAACATGTCTGGGGTTCAGCATTCACAGATTTTAAAAACTATGAAGAACAAAACTTATTTAAAGAAAAAGTTAGGCTCACAGCAGAGCAAAAAGTGACATTAGAAGAGAGCACGTACTGAGAGCCGAAGCTGGGAGAACCGTGAGAGCGTGTGACGTAGTGAAACTAAAAATTTGGCAAACCTGCAACACGGACTAAGTATTGATTTTTTTTTTCAAATTGCTATATCACAGAACCAGTTTTAATCAGTAACACGCCATCTGGATGAATAGGCATGCAACGTGGTGGCGCTTAGCCGCTTAGCGCTCTAACAATAAATTTAAGTTTTCAAATCTTTCCCTCCGGTATCGCGTCAGGCACTTTTAAGTTCAAATGCATCTAAAAATGTGTTTGTTTTTTCCTTCAGTAAAAGCCCCCAGCAAGGCCGAGTGGGGGATTGTGGTGGGGGGGGGGGGGGTGCTAAGAAATCGGAATTTAGAGCTTTCCAGGGGTTGAAAATAGCATCTCTCCATTACCACTACTATGAGAGAATACTATAGTAACTTCCAGATGCGATTCTCAACCGCAAATTTCACAACGGAATGGCACCGACTAGAGATTGGGATTGCAGCTGGCTGCTCTATATCGGTCATCTGGTTCATCCTGGTAATGGAGATGCTACTGAGATCTGCAGAATGCTGTGAAGAAGAAGCAAAGGTGAGATCACCAAAGAAAGCCTTTATGGATGATGTGACCCTACTGACAAGATATGGAGACACAATGCAAAGTGTGTTGAATCGGCTCGATAAGCTTATCACCTGGGCCAGGATGAAGTTTAAAGCTAAAAAGTCTAGAAGCCTGACTATTAACAAAGGAAAACAGAAGCAACTGAAGTTCACAATTGCAGGGGAGCAAATGCCCACAGTAAAAGAACAACCCGTGAAAAGTTTGGGTCGGTGGTACTCAGGAACTCTGTCTGATAGGAGTCAAGGCGTGGAAATCATGAAGCAGGCTGAAAATGGGCTGAAAGCAATTGACCAGACAAAGCTTCCAGGAAAGCACAAGATATGGTGTCTACAGTTTGCCCTCTACCCTCGATTGGCGTGGCCACTGACAATGTATGAAGTTGCTTTGTCAAGAGTTGAGATGATCGAAAGAAAGTGTAACAGCTACATCAGGAAGAGGCTGGGGCTACCCCGTACCATTAACACGTCATCCCTGTACAGACATAGAGGTGCGCTTCAACTACCTCTCACGTCAATCGTGGAGATCTACAAAGCAGGCAAGATTAGAACCGTTTTGATGTTGAGAGAATCAAGGGATAAGGAGATCAGTGGAAAACCTCCAGATGTCAAAACAGCCAGAAAGTGGAAGGCAGAAGTTGCAGCTAACGAGATCATCTCTGCATTGGAGCATGGGGACCTTGTCGGTCCAGCGCAACCTGACAGATTAGGGCTAGGTAATGGCGACTTTAGACCTTTCAGGAAAATGTCTCAGCGAGACAGAAGAAAAGCTGCAACAAGACATATGCAAAAGATGGAGGCAGAGAGGCGAGAAATTCATCTCATCCAGTGTAGCCAGCAAGGACAAATGACCAGATGGGAAGAGCATGTAGCGGAAAGAAAAGTCGGGTGGAGTGACATCTGGAAGTGGAATACATCAAGGCTGAGCTTTCTTCTCCGGTCTACGTACGATGTTCTGCCTTCACCCGGTGAACCTTGTCAGATGGAAGATACAGGAGGACAACAAGTGTAGATGCGGTAAGCTAGGAACCATGAAGCATATTTTGTCAAACTGCAACCTGGCTCTTAACAGATACACCTGGAGGCACAACGAGGTGTTGAAAGTGCTCACGAAAATGGCGACACAACAGGTGGAAGAAGGAAAATATGCCCCCAAGATACAGAAGCATGGACCCACCAAGATTGCGTTCGTTCCGCAAGGAAGCAAGGTTGCCAAAAGAAAGAAAGCGAACGAAGCCATGAAAGACCAGAGCAGAGGCACATGGGAAGTAGCTGCTGACTTAAAAGGCTTTGAGAGATTCTTCCCCATTCCAACTACGAAAAAGCCAGACATTGTGTTATGGGAGGAAAAAGACAAAGAGGTACACTTGGTAGAGCTCACGGTGCCCCACGAGGACAATATCTATGCCGCTCATGAGCGGAAAGAAAACCGTTACGAGGCACTCGTCGAACAATGTGAGGAGGCAGGATGGAAGGCAACCCATTTTCCGGTAGAGGTAGGATGCAGAGGTTTTGTAGCAACAAGCACCCGTAAGTGGATGAGAGTGGCAGGACTTACTGCAAAGAAAAGCAACGAACTCACAAACTCCGTTCAGGAGACAGCAGAGAAAGCCAGTCATTGGATCTGGTTGAAGCGAGAGGACTCAGGCTGGAATGAATCCTAAAGTTGGCAGCAGAGGAAAACAGTCGAACTAACATGGAGACCTCACATCTGTGAGGGGGCTCGGTGCGTCAGAAAAGCTGTAGAGAGGAAGAGCCCGAAACAGCGACGCATTCTCTCCTGATGATCTCCATGCTAGAGTCCGGGATACGGAGCGTTCGACGGTGAGCAGTGCATACGGCTGTTTAGACTACGTAAATGTGTTTGTTTTTTCCTTCAGTAAAAGCCCCCAGCAAGGCCGAGTGGGGGATTGTGGTGGGGGGGGGGGGGTGCTAAGAAATCGGAATTTAGAGCTTTCCAGGGGTTGAAAATAGCATCTCTCCATTACCACTACCTCTGTATTCAATTTGTCATCGGAGCTTTCGTGGCCTAGAGGTTAAGGTGTTGTCCTCTCATTCAAAGGTCCCGGGTTCGATTCAGGGTAGCAACCGAAACATTTTCTTCCCTAAAATTTTATCCTTTCACCTCCTCTAGCAATGGTCTGTCGTCTGCTTTCGTCTCCTCTTTGTGCCACACCCCCTCACCTCCTTTGCCTCTTGGTTCCTGACTCTTTCTGCAGCCTTTCTCTACTGCTACTCCTTCGCTCCTTCTTACTGCTGTCTTTCAGGCACACCCCTGATCTTCTGGTAAGACAGTTCTACACCTAGCCTTCTCGGATAAGAGTGAAAGATCTCGGAGGGTCCGTGTGCAAGTTGCGGACGTTAAAGATCCCTTGGCGGTCTAAAATCGGTAAGAGTAGGCTTCGGCCGCTACCCGGGCAAAATTCAAAATTGTCTACCAACCGAAAATGTTTAATGAGTCCCGCGCGCTCATATGACCTTGTGCAGTTGTGAGCGGCGTAAAACATTTAGGAAAAATAAATAAATTGTCATTGCACCATTGACAGTAGGCAGATCCGTGAACTCTTATCTTGTCGATAGAGCTGGGCGAGGAATCAATTCCGGAACCGATTCCTACGATTAATGCTACACAAGAAAACCAACGGATACCCGTTACTGTTTTCATTAAAGTTTCTTCTCTTTTTTTACGAATTAATTTTTGAAAAATAAAAGTTCATGCTTCGTAGTGTTCCTAAATCAAGGTAGATCCTAAATCCTGAAGAATTCGGAGCCAACCAGGTAACCACCGGAAGAAATCACTTCATTAGAAAGTAAGTGTGTGTGTGTGTGTGTGTGTGTGTGTGTGTGTGTGTGTGTGTGTGTGTGTAGTAAAACATCAAACCAATGTGTTAGGATCTAGACAATAAAGATGTATCTTATCTTACCTTATCTTATCTTACCTTGCCTTATCTTATCTTATCTTATCTTAAGTAATTGGGTTCGTTGTCGATTCCAACGATTCCTCGCTTTCAATAATTGGGAACCTAGCCGCCCAGCACTACTTGTCGATACAATCAACAAGCCTGTTCTCGACTTTTCCTTCATTTACGAGCTTGATTGTCGAACGTCCAAACCTCAGAGTTATTTTCTTAGCATCAGTTTCTTGCACCGCGGCCTTATCCTGCGGTCGTAAAATCCTCATGCCAGTGTTGACCAATTCTTTAGATCTAGATCTAGACAGATTTGCGAAAGCTTTTCTGTGATGCCGATTTTCTTTTTATAGTCACACTTCAATTTTCTTTATAAATGCTCGGATTTTCCAGCCGCAACCAAAACTGGAAGATAGACAGAAAGGATGAATGAAAGGAAGGACCAAGATTACTAGATTTTTAGCCGACTTGCACGCGAAAATCTATATAAGCGACCGAACCGCACAGAGGAACAATGGTCGAGTGTGCGAAATGCGCAATCTGGCAGTTTCTAATACAACTTATTGCAGCGGGTTCCCGTAAATATCAGAGAAGTGACCAAGCCAGGCACTGATCGTATGCTACGGAATGCTGAATGCTAGCTAACAGATCTACCGTTTTTCTCTTTTTCTTCAATGCATGGAGTAGATGTGCTGATGCAGCTAGTACAGGACTTTCGGAATGTACGGATTTTCTCTAAAACTGGGAAGATTTGACACACTGCAGAGCGGGCTTCAAATTTTTAATATAAAAAAAAACAAACTCTTGGCGCTCATTGCAAATTCGGTAGCTTTGACTCCTTTATCAGTATGGCGGTAGAAGGGGTCCAAAATCAGTAACTGCAGGAAAAATCGGTAGATTCAGTCTGCCCTGCATCGTACTCTTGCTCTGGGTGGTAAATCCAGTTTTTACGCCCCCACCGACTCAATGTAGATCATTTTGGTGTCGGGATTCGACCCTGCCTGTCAATGCCAACCTGGGCTGAGAGGGATATAATATCCCAATATAAAAAAACGAGATACTAGATATCTAGATCTAGATAAAAATTCTTCTCACTCACGATTCGAATTGGGATCTCTTACATGCGACGGCGAAGCGCAAATTCCGAGGGACACGTTGGACAAACTCGCCACTCTTCGTGCACGAACCCTCACAGAGTGGCCTTCGTCACTGTGCTTCTGTGTAGACATTAACCTGCAAGTCGTAAATCTATTCCCTGCTTTGTCGCAGCATGCACATAAATGTTGGCATTTGCACAGCATCAAATTAGATAGGTTTCAATCTACAAGTTTAAAAAAAATATATTAAGTACCCTGCGCACAATTTTCATATCGGATTTAAGTGGAAAAAAAAATTAATCCACATATCATAAGAACTTTTCATTCTGAGAATTTTGATATCGAATTTGTAGATGATATGTAAGGTAATTATGTGTACATTGAAAAATATGACAAACACGATTTTCAGAGACAGCTCACACATAAACCAACTTTGCTACACTAACCAATCTTCTTCCAGCCAAGAGTCACTGACGTATATATACTAAGCTTTTATCATAGACATCTAACAATTCAAAAAGATCGAAATATGGCCTCAAAAATGACTCAGAAGCCATTTTCACATTTGTTTTGGCTAAAGGGAGGTAAAAACGACAAAATTCCATCAACTTCAGAATGTCTTAAAAATTGACCTATGATTGATAGTCGCACATTATATACGTCAAATTAAAGAGAAAGAAAGGCTCTTTTGCATGGAATTAAAAGTAATCAGAACAAAGGTTAATATATGTATTTCCTGGGTATTCAAAGTACCCATACCTACGAACATCCGGCAACTAGTTTTATGTACACATATATATATATATATATATATATATATATATATATATATATATATATAAATATATATAAAATTATTACTTGTGAACTGGTATCACTCAGGTGCACTGGTATTTCGTTTTGTCTGACAATATATTTCTCCTGTTTTTGATATTTTGTCAAATACTGTGAAAATGAGTGGGTAATTTTGAAAAAATAAACCACACACGTAAAGTTGGAATCCTTTTAAATTGTTCGCCATATAAAAGTGGTTTCTCTTCATCGATTCACCTTGCTTCGGCTGAATGAATCAGAGAGAAATCACGTCTTTGAAATGCTTCAGGTGGGCATCCCGGTTTTGTCAGTCGCGAGAAGGTTTAACGTGAACAGATGCCACCTGAGATCACATGGCGATGATAAGTTCCCAAAGGGACAGATCCAAGCAAGAAGGACGCGGAAAGACAAAACGGAGGGTGGGCGCATTCATCCTAACGCAATGCTTGAGAAATTGGGTTCAAAAGGCAACACAGACCCAATTGGATTCGAAAAGAGTTTAAAAATAACAATCCGATCTTTGTTATGACTGTTCTTTGTCATTTGAACGAGGGGAACCTTCGTGCTAGGAGCCTAGTTTGTGGCATAAAACTGCAGCTCCACCACATCCAGCACAGACTTCACTGGGGGCAGCATCGCGTGAGAAGACCACATCGTCTTTGGAAGGCATTACATGTTTTCAGGTGAGTCCCAATTTCAAATGTAAGGGCACGATGGGCGGGCCAGAGTCTTCAGAAGACCCAAACGAAAGGTGCACCCAAGGTTGCTTCAGATAAGCAAATAATTTCGGTGCAGGCTGGAATCAGTAATGCTAGCAGGACTACACTTCTGTTTATTCGTGGGAACATATCAGGTCAAGGCTACACCAACCAAGTTCTCAAGCCCAATGTACTTTTCTTTCCAAATCAAGCCCAAGGACAAGTGTTCATGCATACTAATGCACCTGCTAATAAAGCTGCTCTAACTAATCGATTTCTCAAAGCTAACAACATTCCTCTCTTGCACCCATGACCAACGCATTCACCAAGTCTCAATCAAACTGAGCACTTGTGGGACATTTTAAATCGCTCCATTCGTACCTGACGACATCAGCACCAGACCCTTACTCGAACAAATCTTAATTCAAGAGTGGAATGATATCTCTCAACAGTCGACACCTCGAATTATCCTGTCCATGCGTCGATAATGTGAAGATATGATGAACTACGCAAAATGTTATCCCAGAGGATCTAGGTTTGCTTGAACAAGTGTCTGAGGAAGGTACTGAGGACCAGATTGACTGACAGGATCACTAAAGAGGAAGCATTAATGAGAACGAGACAGAGCCCAGTCAGAGATGAGGTGGGAAGAGGGCGTTGGCGATGGATTGGACACACTTTCAGGAAGTCAAACGGCTGCATAACAAGGAAAGTGTTAGATTAGAACCCACAGGGTAAAAGATCAAGGGGAAGACCACGTAGAACCTGGAGAAGAGCCTCGGAAAAGGATGTACAGAAAAGTGGGAAGACATGGAGTGACATCAAGCCACTCGCCCAGGATAGGTAAGGGTGGTAAGTGTTTGTTCGTGGTCTATATCTTGATCCAGGGTGAAAACGGCAATGATGATGATGAAGATGTTATCACACGATACTGAAGCTGTTACTCTTCATTTGGGCCTCTAACAACTGTAAGTTCAACATTAAACACTAGAAACATTCTCCTCTTTGCAGTCAATCTGTTTTCCTTGTTGTAAAATGAATACAATGTCTTATCTAATTTTTTTTCTGACATATTTGATAAGCATTAATAAAGATATTGTCTTTTATATGAGGTGTGAAGTTAAAAATATTAAAGACTTAAAGAGTATAGAGAGACAGATGAAGAAAGGGACGAAGTTAATGACGACCCTTCAATTGGAATTTTCACTACTTGTAAACTGAATGCTCAATGTTTTCCAAACTCACAAACTTTCTATGGTGTTCTCTCACTTTGGAGAAAGATAGCGATCATAACTGCAGAGATATTGACTAAAAAACCGATGATTCTTATGATAAAGCTGATGTACGGAAATACATAAAAGATACCCTCTGTCCTTGTGTAAGCTGTTTCTTGATGCTGATTTTATATCCCACATTCACAACATGTACCACAACACTGTACAACAAAACGATTGGAGGAACTGGTTGTATGGACCAGAACATTGCCACTTACGGGATCAACATCCACACGAAAAAGTAGTTATAGCCATTTTTCGTCTTCAGCTTGATGACTACATCAACTCATAATGCGTGGATACTGTACAGACAACCAAGACTCGCGGCAGTGGTATGGCCGTTAGGTGCTTTGCCGTCACCCGCAAAGAAATGTGAGCTTGATTTCCGTGTTGGAAGAATTTTTATAGAGTATTACGGTCTTTATACTGGGTCGCTGTTTGTCTCTCAGCGCAGAGAGGCTATCACAGGCAGAATGAAGCCCGCCTCCTAAACGATCTAAACTGTGTTCATATGAGCACAAAACACCTTCACTTAATTGAACGAAAATAAGATAAATAAATAAAATACGATCCTGAGCTGCTGTAGTCAAACCATTGGACTATCCTGAATTACAAAAAAAAAAAAAAAAAAGAAAAAAAAGAGACATGGCCCAGACGCAGGCTAAAAAATCAGATACAGGAAAGCCACTCCTATGAAACCTGTTCCAGGTAAATTGGAGAGAACAGTTGAATCTGAAGTAAAAAAGGATGCAGGAATGTACGTTTATGTCTCTACCAACTCAGAGAAGATGCAGATTTTCAAAGGGCAATACCAAGAAAGTTCAAGAAATCATGCGACACACGCCCCTCCTGCCCTCCGCATGAAAAACGTTTTCAAGCGCATCATTGCTTTTGAACGTCACAATTTGTTCCTTTTACTGCGTTTGAAATCTATTTTACATTTATTTTGATACACAGCATAGTTATGTTTAATGTTTGGGGGTAATAAAAGTCAATAAAATATCAGATATTGTTACTGCCAACATAGCTCTGGGTCCATTTATTATATGTTCACATTTTCACGTATCCATTCGTGCATATATAGGGCCCAACTAGTTGGGCAAAATGCAAATCTGTCACTACTTATCAAGATATAAATTTTGAAGAAAAAACCCCCCGAACGTGCGGAAACTTTCATTACAACCTGAAAGGAAACTTGTGTGAAACTAAGAACAAAATTACGTTATGCATTAATGGGTTGGAGATCAAATACAAGACAAAAGAACACGCTTTAAGATAATATCAATAACCGTAAATTCCTTGGTCCACCGCGTCGTGACACAAAATAGTCGAAAGCCATTTCCAAAGAATGTTTTAATTTTGCTAGAAGATAAACTATTCCTGTCCAAGTGTTATAAACACGGACAAGGTCAATGGTCAGAGAAAAAACCCACAGAGAGAAAAGAAAAGAAAAAAGGCACATTAAAAGAGTACGAAAGAAACGATCAACCTGTAATAATTATACTGAATAGAGGGACATAACTCTTTTAAGTAGTAACCTATTGATTGTCATGATTGTGTCCCCTTTTGCCCTTTTGTCTATTGTGTAACTCTTTGGAAAAAGATCAATTACGGTGTACCCTTGATGGCTGCCTCCATGTCTTTAATTTGAGCTATGTGCTTGTGATAGACAATCAAAGTCAATCTATTACATTTTGGCGACGAGCAGAACCCACGAGCTAATTTTTCAGAGCTTCAGTCCTTCAAGACATGGCTTTTCACGGACAGATCAAAGAGTATAATTCGACCGATGAAACAATCCAAGGTGACTTAGATAGACTGACATTCTCTTTAGAAGCTAGTAAATGTTACAGCAAAATATTAAAAGAAAAGAGCTATTCTGCCTACAGTCACAGGCCCACGTCAGTTCCGTTTGCTTAAGGACTTGACTGCCCCTAGTACCCCCTCGACAAAAACATTTGATGAGCTATTCACACTCCTGAAAAATTGGCTTTGAACTTTAAAACTTATCTGGGAGTCAGTTTTTTCATTAAATAGATTAGACACAGGAACTTCTGCTGTAGATCTAGGAAACGTACTGTCAGAAAGCCAGGGTTGCTTTTGAAGGCTTACTGAAAGACAGAACTGTCAAAATCAATCTCAGCGATGAAAAGCCTAAATACTGCAAAGCCAGAGTGTCGCCTTACGCAATGCACGAGAAGATAGAAAAAGAGCTAATAGGCTAGAGGCACATGGCATTGTGAAAAAGGGTGAAAGTTCAGAGTGGGATACTCTTATAGTGCCTGTGCCCCCCCCCAAAAAAAAATAAATAAAAAGACAGCACAGTCAGAATTTGCAGTGACAACAAATTGACTGCAAATCAGCAAATTGAGCAAAATAGATACCCTGTCTTCCCAGCATTGAGGGCATTGCTCTCAAACTAGCAGGTGGTGAAACATTCACTGAACTTTATTTCTCTCACGCATAAACTCAGTTGGAACTTCATGGTGATTCTACACAGCTTACTACCATAAACACCCAGAAGGGTCTCTACCAACACGAAAGACTCTGTTTTAAAATCTTCTCAAGTCCAGGAATATTTCAGTTTGTAATGAACAGTATCTCCCACGAAGTTCAAAATGTGTGTGTGTGTGTGTGTGTG
>NW_004797439.1:243444-268390 GCF_000002075.1 Aplysia californica
TATTTCTTATTGTATAATTAGTTTTCATGATTCTCTGTATGTACCTATTAATTTTATAATAGTAAGTATTTCCTTCGAGATGGTTTGGTTTTAATTTCGGTGGTGACTTTTAATAATTCCACCCATGAGAATAATACATTTTAATACATGTTATCTTGAAACTTCCTTCGTTCTCAGTTTGCCATCACCGGCTCCCTCGGTACCTGCGTGTCCAGACACAAGGCGCACTCCTTGCAGTTTTTGGTGAGCCTACGTCAAACGGGACAGAAAATGAAAACATTGATGATGATGATGATGATGATGATGATGATGATGATGATGATGATGATGATGATGATGATGATCATGATGATGATGATGATGATATGCATCGTGACAAAATTATTGAGTAAAATAATAATAACATTAATTTACTACAGTAATTACAATTATTATTAGCAAAATCCTAATTTTATGATGATGATGATGATGATGATGATGATGATGATGATGATGATGATGATGATGATGATGATGATGATGATGATGATGATGATGATGATGATAGATCTACTAATAACCACTGTCGCAATAAGGATTAAATAATGATACTAGCCCAACCCGCAACCTTTTGCTTCTTCCTCAGTCAGAGAGAAAAAAGGAACTGATTATTTAAAAGAGCAAAAAAATTACTGTAACAGGACTAAGAAAATGTTAGAGGTCCAAGGAGTAGCTACAGACAGGAATGATGTGTTTCCCTACTCGGGTATCAGAATTCTTGGAATTATGCAATTAATTCTGGGAGTTGTGGTGTTCCTACTTGGGGTGATTGACCTCTCGGTGACCATGACGTCATACAGCGATGCCGTGGCGGCTTATGGAACAGATTACGACCAGATCGTCACTATGACTGTTGCCTCATCGCCGCTGTGGTGTGGAATGTGGGTGAGTTGAAAAAAAGAGAAAGGGGCGGGGGTTGAGTGAGGTAGGGAGGATGAGGGGAGAATGTTTTTTTTATTTGTCCTGTTTTCTCTTACTTTATTTCTGATGGTATTGTGTGTATGTGTGTGTGTATGTGTGTGTGTGTATGTGTGTGTGTGTGTGTGTGTGTGTGTGTGTGTGTGTGTACTCTAACCACCTGTACAATACAGGTAAAAACAATACTGAGCATCTCCAAACTCTCAACAGAATTTTGAAGATAGCCAGTAAAGAGGGCTTGAAAATCAACAAAGAAAAGTGCCAGTTCATGCTTGACACGATTACATTCTTGGAGTATAGGTTGTGTGGGGAGGGTCTCATCCTCAGAGTGAGAAGAGAAAAGCCACCAAAAGAGGCACCCAAACAAGAAAATGCACAACAGCCCAGAACCCGTCTTCCTTGGAGAGGTTTAATAAATTACTTCGGAAAAATCATAGGGAATTTGTCGAACACGATGACCCCTCTGTACAAGCCTCTGCAGAAAGATGTGCCTTGGCACTGGGATAAAGAGCAAGATGAGTCTTTCCATACAGCCAAAGACACTCTGTCGTCTGAGACACTCTTGATTCATTTTGACCCAGGAAAAACTTTGATCTTGATTTGTGATGGAGTTGTCGCAATGTTAGCTCACCAAGATGAGCTTGGTGAACAACCCATTGCTTTTGCCAGTAGGTCACTAAATAAAGCTGAGAAAAATCATTCTGAATTGGACAGGGAAGGTCTGGCCTTGATTTTTGGGGTTAAGAAAATCCCTAAATTCCTGTTTGGCAGGCATTTCACACTCATAACTGATCACAGTCCGCTTTTAGGTTTGTTTGGAGAGCATGAATCTCGGCCAGAACATGCATCACCTCGAGTGCAAAGATAGGCCATAGCTCTTGCAGCTCATGATTACCCATAAAAGTACAGGCCTGGCGCGAGAACAGTGCAGACGCACTGGGTCGTTTACCTCTAGAACACAAATGTTCACCCTATGTACCTTCTCCACCCAGCCGTACAACACTCTGTCATACAACTCCAGCAATCACAAAAACTCAGTCAATGCAAAACAGCCAGGGAAAGAGAGATGAGGACCAATGACAGTGTGTATTTCAGAAAATTTGGAAAGTGCGAGAAATGGTTGAATCGACAAATTATTGAATGTTCAGGTTCAGTATCATACAAAATAAGAACACCACAGGGAACACTGGTACGCAGGTATGCAAATCAAGTGAAATTAACATGTGCTTAAAATGAGTAGGAATCACTCACCCCCACACACGATGACCGGTCCATGCAAAGTGTGCAGTCTGCGCCTAAACATGTAAGTAGTTGGGTTGAGTTGGATAAGCCAAATTCAAAAGTCACTGAACTCGAAAAGGGCAAACCAGTAAAATTTGACCAAGAAAACATGCCCACAACTGTTAATCAAAGTACATCAATTGGTACTGCCTACAACTATTAATCAAAGTACATCAATTGGTACTCATGAAATAGCACCAACTCAACCGTCACTGCGAAGATCAACTCGCAAAAGGAACTCCCCTGACAAGTTGAATGTGTATCAAACAGGGTACGCCTACTTCAGTTTTATTGATCTACATGTCTGTATTTCAAGTTGTAATTTTCAGCAGAATGCTGTAGACCTATGTGTTTCATGTTCATTATACCTTGTCAATATATCACTAAGTGTTTTATATTGCTTTATCATTGTCAATTTAAATTTTGTATAACATCACTTGAAGACTTACTAGATTTGGGATGGTTCTCCAATCAGGTCTAATGTCATGGCATCAATATTTTCATGTTCAATCAGTTTTAATTGAGAACTTTTGTGCTCCTTGTGAACATTACCTGAGGGTGGAAGGATCTAATAAAGTAGCGATCAACCTGTAATAATTATTATGAAGAGAGGGACATAACTCTTCTAAGCAGTAACCTATTGATTATCATGATTGTGTCCCCTTTGGCTTCTTGTCTAATGTGCAACTTTTCTGAATAAAGATCAGTTCCGATGTACTTTTGATAGCTGCTTCCATGTCTTCTATTAGAGCTGTGTGCTAGTGATAGACAATCTAGTCATATTACTTAATTACACAAAGTTTACATTCATTTCAAAGTAAATGACGCACACTATTACTATCAGTAACACAACAAACAGCAACCTATGTCGTGTAGTAAGTGAAGATAATTTAAAAGTTTACAATCTTCATTTCGAGCTTTAACTAGAAAATCCATTTTTTCCACCCGCTCATGGCCGTCGTAAATAAGAATAATATGAATTTATCGCCCTTATCAACACTTGTCATGTTCTACACCAAGAGAGAAGCCAGCAAGCAGCGCATATCCACAAGTGGAAGTGGAGCCTTTAAAAGTTTAAAATGTGGCAAACTTTTCTCTGCCACTAATGGTCTCATCGGCCACAGCGGAAGCCACAAGTCATCGTAACCTATAATTCTTCAAATTTTTCCTGTTTGCTGGAGAAATATTATCCTCTGCGGGTGTATTGTTCACAGGGGCGAAGGCTGACTTGTTTGACAGGGTAATCAAAGTGAAACGGGACCAGATATGGCTTGGGGATATCGCACAAGAAACTTGCTCGAGGCGGCGACTCAGAGTTGTGAATGAAAACAAATCCGGAATTCATTATTGTATGTTCAACCGCCAAAATAATCGGGAAAGTATCTCATTTAATATCAATTCCAATTAAAATTAAATTTAACTCTAGATGTGAATACACAAACACAAAACAAAGAACCAGAGATGTCAGTACTAGATCTATATGTTATAGATCTACCAGGGAGTCTAACTCTTTGGTAGAACATGACAATTATCATTTTTTAAATTTCACATTTGGCTGTTTTTTGTCTAGCCTTTCGCGGCCACGAGCATGTGTCATAATCGAGGTCACGATCTGATTATAGGGCAGTAAAAAAGTAAAAAGTCGAGGGAAAAAAACAAGCTTTCGCAGCAGTGAGAGATTATTAGGAGTTAGTTCCCCTCACATCTGTGAGGTAGACTCGACCAGTGTAATAGTTAGCTTACCTAATCAGTGCTTGAGACTGATTATAACTGTGGCCCGAAAGGGGTGAACAGGGTATATGTGGCAATGAAACAGTTTAGACTGCTATGCACATGTTCCCTTCAATTATGTTGGTAGACTCTTCCAGTCTCACTTTAAGCTTACTTAATCAAAGCTTGTGACTGCTTATGGAGTGGCCCAAGAGGGGAGAACAGACTATTTCTGTGGCAATGAAACCGTTTAGGATGTTAGGCATACTGTTCATTGTTGATTATGAACGTCTTTTTACATTCAATTTATGAAGTTTACGTTTATGGGTGAATTTGACTGCGACAATGTTTCAAAATCAGGAAGGGAAGCAGTGATTACTTGATTATATAGACGCTTCGCCTCTGATTGTTCATCGTCAGATGTTGACGGACGGGCTATTATTATTCGTCTACATCAATGAACCCCCCCCCCCCCCAACACATTGGTATAACAAGGCCTACAAAATCATTTAATCTAGACTTCGATAAGATGACAACTTCCATCCCACCCCCATCCTCTGGACCCTAGATAAATACATTAATATGAACCATGAAATGGATGTATAACGACTTTATTCCATTAGGAATTCAAAATGAACCAGCGCTGTAAATAGCATTAATTTTTTGTGAGAACTTCTATTTGCTCAAACTAGCAAAAAGAAAAATAGTGTTTCAACCAATTAAGAACTTTATGCCTGGTTAATGACCAATGCGTTTCAATATGCTGATTTTTGCTCAAACTAACAAGGATATTCATTTACCAACCTGTCAACCAAGGTAGAGCTTTCATACTTGGATAATGACCATAACTTTATCATTGAGCTTTGTTGGTGCTTTGATGTTGTTAGCTCCTTCTTTCCTATCAATCATCTATCGCCTTTACATCTCCCCCTTTTCTGTGTAGGTCACTCTCTGGTAACACCTTTAATCTTCGGCACTGATATGACCAAATATTGCTAGCGCTGTAAAACAAGCAATCAAACAATCAAACAAATACGTCTACAAAGAGCAAACTCTTCATAAACGAGCAATTCTCTAGTTGTGGTCACTGAGCGTAGCTAGCTTCCAGTCAGGGTCTTCTTGTTGTTGTTGCTTGAATGAGTGTAAAGCCGACAGCTGAAGACACTCACACAGGCTTGTGCTAGCCTTGTACTTAAGTGTGTAAAGGTACAAACACAGTGGATCTACCTTTCACCCCATTTCGCCAACTAAAAAAAATGTGAGGAAAGGTAGGCGAATGGGAAGGGACCTGAAGCGACAAAGTGGATTCACCCTCCTCCCCTCATCATTTTCTTATCGCCTCTTTAAAGCTGATGTTGCTGCATTAGTGAAAACGACGCTGTTAAATTTCACGTTGATATTGGGTTCACAGAATCAATAAACTCCGAGAAACATTTACTTTTTGCAAATATCATCATTTAGTGGATAATGTTCTTAGAAACGACGATTTAAAAAAAAATCTTATCTGAAAATGAAAGCTGTTGCATTCTGGCTTCTCCTTGAATGGACCTTACGTAAAACAAAAACAAAAAACATTTTTTTAAAAAAGATGTCAGACTACACCCAGCAATACCACTATGTACACAGTGGGTACAAGCGAGGCGAATGAACGAATGAAATTTAAGGGCAGACCTTAGTTGACGAACCCTCACTTTTTTTTTGCAGTATGAGGGAATGAAGCGAAAGGGACGAAAGGCGAACCCACTGTAGCACGCGCAACGCATTTGTTGTTGATTAAAAATAACATTCGCCAAAAAAGGGAAACGAGACGGATATCCCCCCCCCCCCAAAAAAAAAGGTGGGGAAGGCGAATCCACTGTCTTTTCACGTTTACACATGCGTCTGTTCTCCTCCTCCCCGGCACAAAACTCTTTTACCCTCCTAAAAATTATCTCGCCCTCTTTTGAAATGAAATTAATGGAGTCTCCGAACGCTTTCGTCCCTCAGAAATGGCCATAAAAAGCTGTTCATCGGTAGAGTAAAGTCAGGTGTGTGTCCACCTTAAGGCCTTTAGAAAGCCATAATTCAGCTATTTTGTATCGATCCAAATTTTGAAAGTATTGGCGTGACCGGCAGAATTGGACACATCACCAGACTTAGTTATCATCTCTGTATGCTTAATAGACTTAATTCTACATTGCATTTTAATGCATCCACTTTGGTCTGGTGACGCATCCACTTAGCTGGTGAATGCGTCCACTAGGTCTGGTCAGTGCCACCACCCCCTAATTCTTTATAAATATTAGAAATAAATGATGTTTAAATATAGAATCTAGATCTATGTTCACCCAGTCTGTCATTCTTCATCTTATTATCATCCACTCACTCATTCTTCATTATGTAAGAAATAAAAATGAATAAAACCTTTAGACCTATGTTAAGATGTTTCATTTATTAACATTGACATTAGATAAAGTGACAAAAACATTTACATGAGACTCTATTTATTAATTTACAACCAAATATCTTTACACTTATGTAGATTTATTAAAATTTTTAGTTTGTAATATTCAGTAATTTAAATGCATGTAAACGTATGCATTCAAAACACGTGGATGGATGGTAAGTACAAGTACAAGGGGGTTATGAAAAAGTGGGCATGCACTTCTCGGGTTTGAGTTTGAGCCAGTAAGAT
Organism: Aplysia californica; assembly: GCF_000002075.1. Classification (NCBI taxonomy): domain Eukaryota; kingdom Metazoa; phylum Mollusca; class Gastropoda; order Aplysiida; family Aplysiidae; genus Aplysia; species Aplysia californica. Next base: position 250,067 of record NW_004797439.1, read on the forward strand.
CTTTTGTCAGCACACTTCACATATTCAGAGCCACTATAAAGGGCCATCTAGACTTGAAAGATTTTTTTAAATGTTACCAAAAAAAAAAATAAATAATGTAGACGATCAAAATCTTGATCTCTACATCTAATGGGATTAAAAACCCCCAAATTTTCATAAAGATAAGCCTCTGATTAGTAATAGATGTCTACAAGTGGCTGAGTGAATGACATGTTATACATTTGTACAGGATGTGAACTCATTCACCATACTGAATCTACTCAGTCGGTGAGTGCCACCACCCATGGACAGATGACCAGACTATACTAAAACTTTGTATGGTGAGCGCGTCCACCCACCTCGTGGCTCAAAATTCCATTGTTGAATGGCACAATGGGCAAAATTATATTTTAAAACCTTTGTAATGGCTAATAAAAGCAAGTGAGGGCGCTTGGGGTTCATTAGTTGCCAAGCAACCGAATAGCAAATAAGCGTCCCCGCTAGTGTAACTCGCTAATGAAGAAGACACATTTTTAAATACCAGAAATTAATGACTTACAGAGTGTAAAAAACGAAAGTAAAATGCAAAACTGCTTATACATTTTAATTACACGACCGAAATCAATCAAACACCGATGAATAACGAAATACAGCGAGTGGACGCATAGACCAGGTGGACGCGACACCCTACTTTACTTTAATGACCGCCAGAACACTTAGAATTCACAAAAAATCAAATGGGCGCAGTCCCACTTGGATACGGAGACAAACAGACCCAAGACAGGAGTACCACAAGGCAACAGCACTGTTTCCCCCAGCCCTACCATCTCCTTCCTGCCCCATACTCTCGTCTTTCGGGAATTCCGGATCATCTTGGAGATTCCTCTCGGACACATAAACGAAGCAATCCACCAATCTATAAGAATGTTCATTACAGTTTGTGACTTTGACAGACTGAACAGTAAACGGCTGAAGAAACGGCATCATCATCATCATCATCATCATCATCATCATCATCCTCCTCCTCCTCCTCCTCCTCCTCCTCCTCCTCCTCCTACTGATTATCATCATCATCATTATTAATCATCATCATCACCATCATCATCATCATCATCATCATCATCATACTACTACTACTACTACTACTACTTCTACTACTACTACTACTACTACTATTACTACTATGAATAATAATAATAATAATAATAATAATAATAATAATAATAATAATAATAATAATAATAATAATAATAATAATAACGATAATTTATTATTATTTTCATCATCATCATCAGCTTCATCATAGCAATAATAATGATAAAATAATAATAACAAAAATAGTAATAATAAGAATAAAAATAATAGTAAAAACAACAATAAAGGTGATAATAATATAATAATAATAATAATAATGATGGGGGCTCTCGTGGCCTAGAGGTTAAGGTGTTGGCCTCTCATTCAAAGGTCCCGGGTTCGAATCCGGGTAGCGACCAAAAAAATGTCTTCTCTAAAATTGTCTCCTTTCACCTCCTTTCCTGCTCTCTAGCAATGTTCTATTGTCTGCTTTCATTTCCACTTTCTGCCCCCACCCCCTCACCTCCTTTGCCCCCTCCTCTGGGCTCCTGACTCTTTCTGCAGCCTTTCTATTGCTACTCCTTGGCTCCTCCTTACTGCTGTCTTTCTGCCACACCCCTGATCTTCTGGTGGGAAAGATCTACACCTAGCCTTCTCGGACAAGGGCGAAAAATCTCGGAGGGCCCGTGTGCAAGTTGCGCACGTTAAAGATCCCTTGGTGGTCTAAAATCGATAAGAGTAGGCTTCGGCCGCCACCCGGGCAAAATTCAAAATTTCCTACCAACTGAAAATATTAGGTGTCTCCCGCGCGCTCATATGACCTATGCAGTTGCGAGCGCCGTAAAACACTTTACAAAAACAAAAACAAAATAATAATGATAATAATGATAATAATAATAATAACAATAATAACAAAGATAGTAATGATTATGATAATAACAATAATAACAATAATAATAATAATAAGAAGAATGACAATTATTATTATTATTATTATTATTATTATTATTATTATTATTATTATTATTATTATTATATTGAAAATCAAGATTATTTTTATTATTGAATTAAATTCTCGCAGAACTACAAATTCTATATCTCTCTAAATCGTCACAATTTTTATTGTAGATTTAATTCCATAGAGATAGAAAAGTCGAGCAATGCATTCGTTAAACAATGGCTTTTGTCAATAGCATTTTATCATTATCAATACTCAATATCTTGTTACAGAAAATGAAAACGCTCAAGTTCTTTTCGTCACTGAGCAACCCCACCCCCCTCTGAACAAGTGCCCACAAAAGCAATTAAAAAAACAAAAAACCAGGCTAAAGTATTCAAGAGTGCAAACCAGGGTTGGCACATAACCGTACTTAGCGTTCTTTAACAATGCATTGATCATTCAGAAGGAGGTCAGATGGGGCTATGAAAAGATATGTTATGCCTCTAGATTCCAATTCGGAGGGGTGAATATATGTAACAATAATATACTATCTCAGGGAAAAACAAAAAATCGGATACTCCCATAAGCAAAACACAGGAAACGAAATAGCTTCTTTATGCGCTGCGTTACGCACGAAGCGCCTAACTTTAACACTCTACACCACAGACACAGCTGGCTCGAGTTTGAAGACGATTTTTGTATATTTTGTTGTCTTACAAGTGAATTTTGCTTGACCGAAATAAGTTACGAAAATCGCACAGTATCACACTGCGAACACATCAAACACACATCAGCAAGAACAAACTTTAATCTCTGCTACTGTAAGAATGCTACGGAATGAGTTTTTACATTTATTCACCTTTCGTTGTTCCACTATTAATATGTTATAATAGTAAGGGTCAAAATGATAGTAGTAATGGTGATGAGAAGAAGAAGAAGAAGAAGAAGAAGAAGAAGAAGAAGAAGAAGAAGAAGAAGAAGAAGAAGAAGAAGAAGAAGAAGAAGAAGAAGAAGAAGAAGAAGAAGAAGAAGAAGAAGAAGAAGAAGAAGAAGAAGAAGAAGAAGAAGAAAAAGAAGAAGAAGAAGAAAAAGAAGAAGAAGAAGAAGAAGAAGAATGCCACTACTGCTGCTGCTGCTACTGCTACTGCTGTTGCTACTAGTTACGTAGTAGTAGTAGTAGTAGTAGTAGTAGTAGTAGTAGTAGTAGTAGTAGTAGTAGTAGTAGTAGTAGTAGTAGTAGTAGTAGTAGTAGTAGTAGTAGTAGTAGTAGTAGTAGTAGTAGTAGTAGTAGTGGTAGTAGTGGTAGTAGTAGTAGTAGTAGAAGTAGTAGTAGTAGTAGAAGTAGTAGTAGTAGTAGTAGTAGTACTAGTACTAGTAGTAGTAGTAGTAGTAGTGGTAGTAGTAGTAGTAGTAGTAGTAGTAGTAGTAGTAGTAGTAGTAGTAGTAGTGTGTGATTCTTTTCGTATATGCAGACGGTCAACTTAGCTTAGGATGGTCGCAAAGTTGTCTTCATGTAGCTTTTTCCTGTTGTCCTCATGCAGCTTCTTCTATGGGTAATTCTTTAATTCTTGCTATGTTTGAAGCGAAGATTCTGTCGCAGTCAGAGGCGGCTCGTGGTTTATAGAACTGACCGGCCATCATTCACATAGACTCTTTCTTCCTTCCCCCCACCCCCTTCCTTCACAACACACACACACACACACACACACACACACACACACACACACACACACACACACACACACACACAGACAGACACACAGACAGGCACACACACACACAAACACGTTCTCTCTCTCTCTCTCTCTCTCTCTCTCTCTCTCTCTCCCCTCATTTTATACCCCTACTTTCGCCATCCCCACCCCTCCCCCACTAACACACACCACTGTAAACATTGTAATATAATGTGAAAGAGCTGAACTATGGTAGTGTCAAGAAACATTATGATTAATGTATAATGGAAGTTACTGAGTTAATAGAAACGGACTTGAACGGCATAGAAAAAGAAACACTCTAGACTCTATGCTAGAAAACAAACTGAAAATGAGAAGCGCAATAAACTGCTGGTCATGGCCTCCGGTACTTTAACCAAAGACTTTTACTATATACACCCCCACACACAATATCGACGTGCACTCGACCTGTAAAAATGTAATAAGAACAGTACTGTATGATGGCAAAAAGTCAATTGATACTGTACCAATGACGCTGTCCCATGCAGATTAAGTCTACAATCAGATACTATACAAAGCTGGACAAAGTTAGCACACAACAGTTTTCCATCATTATGTAATCAAACGTTCTTCATCACACTTCTCAGTTATCAGAACACTGTTGTTAAAAAGTGGGGAAGTGTGTCAAATGCTAATGATAGAACTTGGTGTCTAGCTGGGGTGACGGTGGATAAGGGGATGAAAGGCAGGGGGTAGGCCCATTGTTTTCGGCCAAGACCCTGACAGCCGAGAGCCTATCGCTCCTCGTTATAATTCTCCTTATATAATCTTCACTAGACGATTCCTCTTTTCGCCGGCTAGACTCCTATGGGCCAGGTATGTTATTAGCGGGGAGAAAGCGATGAAGTCACCAAACAGGAACTATAGGTGGCTAAAAATTCAATCCACAAAAAAGATTAGTGCCATGCTGACAATAAATGTTCTGATGATAGTTAGAGAAAGGCTGAATAATAAGTACATGTATTGCTGATAAAATATTTCAAGTGTCTGTGCTGCTCAAGACTCAAGACAGTCTCATTACTGATTTTGTAAGCAACACGGAGGCCAATTTGGCAATCAATGGATGCTATATTCGTCCTCAGGGCAGTCAATGGATTTGTCCATAGGACTGACGGCATCGCTGTACTCGTCATGTTCGTTTGTCCTCGTACGAAGTTCCGCGACGTGACGGCTTGACGGGACACGATTTAAAGTTGCGAGCCGGTGCAATAAACAAAGGTGAAGGAATGAGGCTCTGTCTCGACAAAACAGCAGTGAATCCCACTTGTCTATTTGAACGCCTTCAAATCGGCAAGGTGCCCTTTGAATGTTGATACATGTTTATTCGGATTTACTTAAAACTGAATGAAAATCATCATCAGCAATAAATCTCTTGTCAACAGTCTAGCTGACAAAAATTTGTGCCAGTCTTGCCCAGTTAACAAACCGCCCCTGGTCGCAGTGCTTGCATTTCAGTAAGGTTGATTGAAGCTCTGTGTTTCTGCTGTTTTCCTTTCGTTGTTGGCGCATGCCAGCTTAGCTATTTCTGAGCCTGCTCTCTAGCATTATAGTTCTTTCCTTTGTCATTTTCCTCCGTGTTTTCCAGTCCTCAACTATTTCTTCCTAGGTGTTGACATCTACTCCAAGCTTAGATAGGCTGTTTTTGCAGGAGTCTTTGTAGCTCAGTTTTAGCCATCCATCCTCTTGGTCTCTTTCCCTGGGCAGGTTCTCCATAGAGAAGTTACTTTGGAATCCGGTTGTCATCCATTTTCTTGATATGGCCCAACCATCGCAATCTTCCTAAACACCCATGCTATGGAGGTTTGCCCGAGCCAGCACTTCAACACCGATAACCTTGTCACACCACGAAGTGCCTAAGATCTTGCGGCAGCATCTGGTATGGAAAATGTCGAGGCGTTTTTCTTGTCTGCTCGTACAAGGTCCATATTCCAGATCCATAAAGGAGTGTGCTGATGACACATGCTTCATAAATCTTGATCTTTGTTTTGATGGTTAGTCTTTTGTTTTACCGTGCTCGCTTTGCCGGCCTTCCAAAAATTGTTGCTGCTTTCCATCTCATCATCAAGTGATCTAGTAGAACTGATGGTAGACCATAGAAACAGAACTTTCTTTTCCACTGTCTCAAGATCCTTGTCGCTTAGCCAAATACGGCTCTGCTCTGCACCTTTCTGAGTAAGGATGACAGTTTTCTTAACACTGATCACCAAGCGGAAGACTTTGCATGATGTTAATAGGCTGTCCGTCATTGCTTGTACGGTTGATTCACTGTGAGCAACAAGAGCAGCGTTATCGGCGAAGAGAAGGTCTTGTGCTTTTGTTTTGTTGACCTTGGTCTTGGTCCGAGTCGAGCAAGATTGAAGAGCTACCTATCAGTTCTCCAATGGAGAAAGACATCCTCTGGTGACTCTTTGAATGCGTATTGCAGTAAGACAGCAAAATAACTGCTAAAAAGGGTTGGTGCTAAGACACAACCTTGCTTCACTTATCTATTGATGTTGAAGCTGTTTGATGTTGAACCATCAGATTGAATGGTGGTCTTCATATCTTCATGGAAAGAAATGATCAGCTGTAGCAGTACTGTAGCAGTACTGGGGGACGCATATTTGTCCAAACACCATGTTTAGTCTTGATCTACTGACTGTATCGAAAGCGTTTGCCAGATCGACGAACACGGTATGTAATGGCAGTTGTTGCTCCCTGCATGTTTCTTGTAGCTGACGAATAGACAAGATAATGTCCATTGTGGAGTGGTTTGATCTGAAACCGCATTGGCTCTCTGGTAGGATTCTTTCTGCTAGATTCTGAAGTCGCTTCGGGATGATCCTAGTAAAAGCTTTTCCAGTGATGCTCAGCACTGAGATACCTCTGTTTTGTTGCAACCTCCTTTGTCCGCTTTGTTTTTGTAGAGTGCGGTGATTTTGGCATCTATCATGTCATGTGGAATTTCTGCTTTCAGCCAACAAATCGTTAGCAGGTTGTAGAGATATGGGAGGAAGTTCTCTTTGTTTTCTTTCAGCACTTCAACAGATATTTTGTCATTTCCTGCTGCTTTTCCGCCAGCGAGTTCATTTATTTCGGTAGAGAGTTCTTCTTCTGTTGGTGTTGTATCAAGTTCTGACATTTCGGAGAGCTGAGGAATGGCCTCTTTTAGCTGTCTATCAACATGTCGCTCCTCTGAGTATAAGTCTGAATAATGTTCCACCCATCTTTCCATTTGTCTGTCAGCTGTTCACATGTCGCAGACTTTAGAGGTGCCACTTTGTTTGCTGTTGGACCAATAGCAACTCTGATGTTTTCATACATTTTTACTGATATTACCTGCATTGCTTGCCTGTTGGATTTTTTAGCATAATTTGTCCCAGTACTGATTGGAGCACTCTCCGGTTTCTCTTTGAAGGCTGGGTTTAGCAGCACGTAGTTGTTGCTTCGTACTTTCTGAGGAATTTGTGTGGTGCTCTATCAGGATCTTACTCTTCTTTTCGAGTAATTGTGCTAGTTTTGATGCTCTGGCTTCAACCCAGTCCTTTTTGCAAGGTCTTTCTCTTCTAGAGGTAATTGACGCATGATTATAAATTGTTGATTTCAGGCTATTCTACATGTTGTCTGTGGATAAGCTATCTAAATGTTGGAGCTGTTATTTAACATGTTCTTAAAATTTTGCCTTTGACACTGGGTCTTTTGCATTTCTTATGTTGATCTTAGACTGCTTTTGTTTTTCAGCTCTTGGTGTTTTCTTTTTGAATATCTTTGCCTTAGCTGTAACTAAAAGGTGGTCTGTGTTGCAGTCTGCACTGTGGAAGGATCCTGTTTACTTTATCGTGTTGGCATCTTTCTTTCTGACGATAGTGAAGTCGATTTGGTGCCAATGGCTTGATCTTGGATGGCACTAAGAAACCCTGTGATTGTCTTTGCCACTGTAGAAGGTGTTAGTGATGAAGAGGTTGTTATTTGTGCAGAATTTTAAAAGTCTCTGACCATTTCCATTGGTTTTTCCCAGCCCAAAAGGTCCAATGCAGGTGGGCCATACTTTTTCCCCCCAGTACCTACTCTTTCATTGAAGTCGCCCAAGAGAAACAGTGGTCTGCTTTTGGAACGTTGTTGATTACATCCTGAAGTTCCTAGAAAAACTGGTCTTTTTTCTCATTTTCTGTTGGGCTTGGGGGGTAGGACCTGATGAAGTGAGCCTTTCCAGGTTTGGTTTCCGTTCCTATTGCAGTGATACGTTCCGATATACCTTGGGGGGGTGCTGATCATGTTCAGCAACCTGTTGTGTACTGCAAAACCCACACCATGGATTCTCCTCTCATCTTCCCCAAGACCCTTCCAGAAAATGTGTAGTTTCTTTCCCTGATGGTAACAGAGTTAGCAAGTCTTGTCTCTTACAGGACAATGATGTCTACATTGAGTCGTGTGAGCCCCCTGTCTATGATTGCAGTCTTTCTGTTTCCTCCAGGTTGGTAGTGTCCAATCCGGTTGTCATTGTTATAACATTCCAGGTCCCTAGTTTTCACGGATTTAGTTTTACTCTTTTTTGCCTGGTGCTGGGCTTAACGTCTGCCTTTCGACTTTGTCCTAGCTCCATACACCCACAGAAACAAACAGACGTGGCGGATCAGCACCTTACTGACTGGGGGCTGCCCAGTATGAGACGAGCGGTAGCTGATCAGAGCGACTGAATAGGCACTCCCATCGTCAAAGGTGACCTGTGGCGACATCCTGTTTCGTCAAACAAGTAACTCTCATAACCCGGTAACTGTCACCTCCCTTGATTTTTCCTTTGCTTATCACAGCAAGGATGAATTCTCCTCTCCATGGTCATTTAAATGTTGCTGCAGTTGAGCTGTTGGTTTGATCCGCTGTATTTGCTCTACTGCAGCGTCTTCACAGAAATATTGAGATCTTAACTAAGCTAAATGCCTGGGCCTGACTGTTTGGAGAACGTGCCTCGCCCAATTTGAGCTTGCCCCCTCTCGACTTTGCTGAATTAGTCCAAAAGAGCGACGAGGTGAATATATTTGGAACTAGTAAAGTTGCTGGGGCTGCCAGAAGATAGTTCGGATCATTCATCCCTGTTGACTGCCTTAGAGGCCCTCCCTCCGGATTTTTAAAAAGGGTTTACACCCGTAGCCTTTCATACTCCCGTATGCACCAACAAGGCAGCAGGAACAGATGCAGGTAGTACCATCTACTGCCATTATGTTAGCAGCACTAAGGCTGACCTGAGAACAAGTAGTAGTAGTAGTAGTAGTAGTAGTAGTAGTAGTAGTAGTAGTAGTAGTAGTGATGCTGCATCTTACCCAACGACAAGATCACACGGAATTTATCGTTTATCGATCACTGTTGAAAGTACAGTTGAAGACGAAGTTCCTCATGGGAAGTCGTTCCTCCGCTGACCTTGCAGGTGGTTGGAGGGTGTCGGGTATCACAGGTGATCCTTTGCTTGCCTGTTTGTTTGTTTGTTTGCTTGTTTGTCTGTTTGTTTGCATATTTGTTTTCTTGTTTGTTTGCTTGCTTCCTTTTGCTGCGTCTGTGTGTCTGTCTGTCTGTGTGTCTGTCTGCGTGTCTATCTGTCGGTCTGTCTGTCTGTCTGTCTGTCTGTCTGTCTGTCTGTCTGTCTGTCTGTCTGTCTGTCTGTCTGTCTCCCTCTCCCCCCTCTCTCTTTCTCTCTCTCTCTCTCTCTCTCTCTCTCTCTCTCTCTCTCTCTCTCTCTCTCTCTCTCTCTCTCTCTCTCTCTTACACACACACACACACACACCTCATGTTCCCTATTCATTCCAAACTCTCGCCTTTTATGTGGAGACAATACATCTCACCCCCCCCCCCCCACCTCTTCATCCGACATCCCCTCCAACCCTTCTCTCTTACTTTCTCTTCCGCGTCACCTAGGTAGCGAGTCCAATGCATACATGTACATCGAACAGGTTCGCAATCAATCAACAACTCTTTTTCTGCCATGTGTCAACCTGATTCACTGCTCACCTCCCCACCTTCACCCCTTCCCCCCCATATTACAATAAGTGAAATTAAGTGACTGAGAAATCTAATATTTGATAACACTGTGGTGCCATCAGGTCTCTCTACATGCTGGAAGGTATCTGTGCGCCTTCCTAAAAACCTTAAGAATCATTAAAAAAACTAACTTTGGTGATGGGTTACTTTGGTTAATATTTGTTTTATTTGATTTTGGGGCAGCCTGCCGGGGGGGTTGGGGGAGGAGTGACGAGCTCCATCCTTTCTTGGGATAGACCATAGATGGATAGACCTGGGAGGTGGATGCGAGCTGAGATATGACGGTGTTGGCTTAAAAAGTTTGTATTTCTATTCTATCTCTCTCTCTCTTTGGGCCCCTTTTCTATAAAACATACTGCCAAGATGGCAAGCTTTAAAAAACCCCTTGCCTGTTTCAGTTGTTTGTTATTTACATAATTGTGACTATGATTTCGCCTCCCAAAGCCCAACCCCAGGTCCACGTCCCGGGATGTGGAAACTGGACAAAGTAGGGGATTGCTGAGTTCAACGAAGTACGGTGTGGCTTTATGCCACTAAGGCGTCACGCTAGCCGTGAAGGAGAACCCGGGTCAGGCTAACGGGGCTCTGATGAAACTGTGACAGGCCTAGCAAATCGGCAGCGGATTATTTGAATAATGGAAGAAAGAAACGGACTGATATAGACGGAAAACGACTTGGAAACGCTAAAGGATTACGAGAATGGATTTGCACTCTAAACATCTGTGGCCTGAAAGACAAAAGGACCAGAACTTATGACTATAATGAAAAGGTGGAGTATACCAATACTTGGACTGTCTGATTACGTTTAGAAGGAAGAGGGACCAAGAAAGTACATGAAACTTACGTACTAATACGGAGTGGAGTAGACATGAGAGAGAGAGAGAGAGAGAGAGAGAGAGAGAGAGAGAGAGAGAGAGGGCCATTCATGGTGTGGGATTATATAATGCACCCTGACACGGCAGAAAGAGTTATAGAAAAAGAATTAATATCGGAAAGGATCTTGAAAATCAAAATACAGAAAGCGCAAAAAAGTGAAACTATCATCCAAGTTTACACTTGACAAGTGGGAAAATTACCTTGGACCACACGGTCACACAAGTTTAGATTTTAACTATAATATGGGAAACAACTATTAGCTCCCTATGCTGAGCATGCATTGTACATCACAAATATTTTTTACCAGCACAGTCCAAGTCAAAACTCAGTCGTGGTACAAATGGAACAACCTAGAAACTTCCTCACAGATTGACTTCAAACTGAGACGAATAGCCCACAGAACAAAAAACAACGGTATATTTCTCAGAACTTTTGAGCACCACTCAAAGGCAAACAAACAAAGAATTCCAACCAAGTCACCCAGAGAAAGTAGAACCAACCATCCTACCATCAGAGCTCAGACAAGCAGTTAAAACCAGCCTAAAAACAGAAGCACAGGAATAGATGAGCTCATCACAGGCACCATCCTAGCATGTGGTGAAACTGGAATAACTTGGCTGACAAAAATCTTCCAGAAAGCATGGGCAGAAAGAAAAGTCCCCAGCGACAGACAAAAAGCGGTCATAGTTCCAGTCTGGAAGAAGAAAGGTAGTAAGAAAGACTGCGGAATGTATTGAGGCATTTCACTGCTAAGCCTTGTGGGCAAGATGTTCGTCAAGATATTGGAATGGCGAACATAACACAAAGTTGAACCATTTCTGAGTGAGGCCCAAATGGAATTTATAAAAGGAAGAGGATGCACCAACGCAATGTTTGCCCATCGATGTTCGAAAGGGCAATAGAACACAACGGGGAGCTAAACATAGTATTTGTCGACCAGGAGAAAGCGTCCGACAGCGTGAACAGAAACAAGCTGTGGAAAGAACTCGAAAACTACGCTGTAAGAGGCCAACATCCAGATAACATCCGTGCCATTTACAAGAACAGCATAAGTACAGTAAAAACGTCGGAGGGACTTACAGAATGGTTTGAGATAACATCTGGTGTAAGACAAGGTTGTGTCCTATCACCACTGCTATTTATCATATATATATATATATGGATAGAATGACAAAACAGGCCAACACAGAACCAGACATTTAAAAAAGCAATGGACACGTGAGTACGCAAAACATAGTATTACATGTATGTACATATATAAAACATTACTATGAGTACTTATGACTTTGGAGTACTTGTAACTTTGACAGTTTTTCGGGCCACCAGAACAGGTAGAATAGCATTACAGTAATCTAATATAAGATAAAAATCAGTGTTGTTACTAATGTCCTGTCTGCTGTTTTAGTTACATAATTTTGTACTATGCTAATTTTTAAGGCTAAAAATAGATACTTTCCTTAGTGGGCTTATTCGGGAGGATATAGACATATCATAATCCAACTGAGCCACTAGATTTTTATGACCTCTTATGAATGAATGGTGTGATTATTGATTTCAATTTGTAGTTCTGAGAGTTTTTTTTATGGCTTTTGTATATTTTCACTCAACAATATTTCCGTCTTGTCATCATTCAGTTTTTATTTATTACTGGTCATCCATATTTTCAATTCCCAGATACATTGCTCAGTGGAGTCCACTAAAAATGATATTTGATCGAAAAATAAATTTGATTTATAAATCTGAGTGTCATCAGCTTAAAGATGGTAATTTATTTCATATTGTCTTACAATGTCAGCAAGAGTTTGTTTATACATTGTAAATAAGACTGGTCCAAGAACAGACCCCTGGGGAGCACAAAATCTGTGCAAAATATTATCTGAACACGTGCTTCTAACCACAGATCCTTTCTGTCGATCTTTAAGATATGACTGAAACTATCGCCGGACAGTACCCTTTACATCAAAAGTAGTATTTAGTCTCTCAACTAAAATATCGAACGTAGCCAAAAGGCCCAAAAGAATAAGAAGACGCACCTTTCCTTTTTTTCAATTCCTTTTAAAATATCTGTACAAACATTAAGTAACGCCGTCTCGGAACTGTGGTGTGCCTTGTATGCTGACAGATAAACTTCGATAAGAATATTTGCCTTAATATGCTGTAAGAGTCTATTAGATAAACCTTTCCCTAATTTTGACTCAGAATGAAAGATTTGAAACTGGTCTAAAAGTTTTAAAGTCCTTTAAAAAGGGAAATAAATCAAAACCAGCCGTTGTAATACAATTTGGTACTGTGCCTGTGAGGAGAAATTTATAATTTGGGTAATATTGTGGAAAAAGCACATCTCATTTTTTTTATAGGCTGGTGGGCATAGAGTCTAAGACGTAAGTTTTTGATGGACTATCTAATACAAACTTTAAGAAATTTCTTCTTCCGTAGCTAGAATAAAAGATTCAATTACTAGCCCCGCAAACTGATGGTAATTTGGGGCAATTGCGCTCATGTTATCGAGACCTTGTCAGTTGGAAGTGATTTAGTTAGGAAAAAAAAGGACCGAAAAGCTACTATACAGTTCTTTGTTGGTGCCAGAGGGTAATACTGTTCTGTTTTGTTTGCCAAGCAATTCACTAAACTCAACAAAACGTTTCTTACAAATTCTAACATTTTCAAATTGCGATTAAAAGAAAGTAGGCCTATGCTTGGCCTTGGTGATCATTTTTAGTAACAGAATGCTTCATATTCCCTTATGCAGTTCAAGTTGTGTTTTTCTTTCCGTTTGTCTTTTTAAATTTTAAAACTTTTTTTGCAGCCTTTATTTCTAGGTGCGTTTTTTAACAGGAGCATGTTCATTTAAAATATTCCTCCTGGTGGTGTTGAGGGTGTCAATGTTAATAGAGGAACTCGTAGTAAGAGCGTCGTGAATATCACATTGAAAGTTGTGCAAATTTACGTCTTTCAGGTTCAGAGAATGAAATGTTTTTATTTCTCTCCTTGGTCTTTTGATGTCCAAATCAATAATCAGAAGAAAATGATCCGAAATGTCTTTGTCCAGAACGTTAACCCTTTTCACATTGCTCTTGGTAGTTTGTGTTTACTCAGGTCTTGAAAATATGATAGCATATATTCAACTCCATAGCTGTCGCCTCTAATATCTAGTGAACTTTATGCCCATTCGTCTCTGAGCAAATTGATTGTTTTGAACGATTTGATCATCTCTGGCTGGGAAGGTAGGGTAAAAGCTACAGCGGGTTTCGCCCCCTCTCTCTCGTTTTCACGTGTTCCACTCATCCAGATCAGCCTTTATGAATCAATAATCATTTGCCATTATTTTTTTGCCTTTCTTCCTTATAAATGTCCAGCAAGCCAATCACTAACGCTTTTCGTTCCCTCTATGAAATTCACCACTTATCTCCTAGTCCGCTGACATTCCATGACAATGTGCCTAAATCAACTTTAATCGTAGTTCGAACTCGCTGTCCGTTCACTTTTCCAGGTTTCAGGCCGTAAGAAGCTTTACGTATTTTCTCTTTCAATTCTTTTGATGAACTATTTTAAAAAAATGAATACGTTATTATTATTATCCATCATCATCATCGTTATCGTTATCGTTATATGTTGTACAATAAAGAAAAGAGCTTTTGCTTTCAGTATAATTTAATTTTGATTTTCTGTCGAGCATGCTTTAAAAGAGATGATTCTATTCATGCTGAAGTTGTTTTCTCTTTCTCTTTTCTCTGGTTTAGAAAATCAAGACTTCTTGTAAGCGTTACGAAAGCGGTGGAGACACACATAAATGAACTTGTGTCATCGAAAACGAACGTGTTTTTCTGTAACTTCTAAATGATCAAGTGAACGACTTTTTGGTCAAACTCTGACTTGTAGAAGAGACCCTCGGAGTGAAAGACCTAGTGTTCAAAGCCTGGTGTGTGGAGACCAACAGTGAAGAAAGAACTATTGACTCTGTTGGAATACCACAAACTTGAGAAAGAAACAAAGTGTTTCCTAAAAACCTCGCCACAGAATTTACTTTGGACGTCTCGGGAAAGGACCATTTTACAATACGTACACACACGTAGACACACACACACACACACACACACACACACACACACACACACACACACACACACACACACACACACACACACACACATACACACACACACACATCCCAACACACAAACATACACACAAACATACACACAAACACACAAAGACACACACACTCTCTCTAACAAACACAGAAGCACTAACACTCACACATACACACACACACACACACACACACACACACACACACACACACACACACACACACACCGCATTACAATACATTAACACTCTGTGTCCCTGCCAAAAGTTGGATATGAAGCAAAAACAGACAGTGACGACATACAAACAACTGACAATGTTGAAAAACGCTTGGAAGTACAAGAACGTTCTCTCAGTCTGCACTCACAGCACCATACGTCTTGTCCTTATTCTCCAACTTTTCAATACCCCCGTAAACGGTTTGGACAATGTAGCTCTGGGAAAACCGGCAGAACAAAGCAGTACACGACAACGGATTGGTTTACCTGACGGTCGTGCCAGGGTGTCCAATGACGGAAGCACCAGTGCATTGGACAGCCTCGGCGCCTGCTCTCATACAGATGGCTCTTATGACCATACGCTAAACCGACCAGGGTGGTGGATGGTCGATCTTCTTCAGCCATTTATTGTTCACTCCGTCAAAGTTACAAACAGTTTGGAACATTATTCGAAATTGGTGGATTTCTTCGTCTATGTGTCCGAGAGGAATCCCCAAGATGATCCGGAATTTCCGAGAGAGGAGAGTATGGGGACGATGTGTGTTCACAGGACGCAGTCGGTAGGGATGGGGTCAACAGTATCGTTGTCTTGTGGTACTCATGTCTTAGGTCGGTTTGTCACCATATTCAAGTGGGGCAGCGACCCTTTGGTCATGTGTGAATTCCAAGTGTTTGCCCAAGCGGTCATTCCCGATGTAAAGTTTTTTATGGCCGTTTCTGCGGGTCGAAAAAGTTCGGAGATTCTGTTAATCTCAAAACAGGGCGTGAGAAGTTTTTTGGAGTGTACCAGACTTTGTGTGGGGGAGCAGCAGAGAAATGGGATGTGTAACGCACTACAGTACAAGGCTAGCACCCGCCTGTGTGAGTGTCTTCAGCTCTCGGCTTTACAATCATACAAGCGACCACAACAAGACGACCCTGACTGGAAGCTTGCTACGCTCAGTGACCACCACTAGAGACTTGCTCGTTTATGCAGAGTTTGCTCTTTGTACACTTATTTGTTTGATTGCTTGTTTAACAGCACTTTCCACATAAATTGATCATAAAAGTGCCGAAGATTAGAGGTGCCACTAGAGAGTGACATACACTGAAAAGGAGGAGAAATAATGTTGATAGATGATTGAAAGGAAAGAAGGAGCTAACTACATCAAAGCACCAACAAAGCTAAATGATAAAGTTATGGTCATCTTCCAAGAATAAAAGCTCTACCTTGGTCGACAGGTTGGTAAATGAGTTTGCTGGTTAGTTTGACCAAAGAGGAGCATATTGACAAGGCAATAGTCATTAATCAGGCATTAAGTTCTTCGTTGGTTGGGAAACTAATTTTTTGATTAGTTCTAGCAAAAGGAAATTCATGCAGAAAATTAATGCTATTTACACTACTTGTTCATTTTTAATTCGTAATGGAATAAAGTCGTTATGCATCCATTTCATGATTCATATTATCGTGTTCATCTTGGGGCGAGGAGGTGGGGGTGGGGGTGGGGGTGGGGGGGGGGGGGAGCGGGAGGATGTTGAAATCTTATCGAAGTCCAGAGTAAATGCTTTTCCAGGCCTTACTATTCCAATGTGTTGGGTTTTTTTTTTTAAATTGATGAATACCAATAATAATAATAGCTCGTTCGTCAACACCTGACGATGAACAATACACCCGCAGAGGAGTATATTTCTCCTCCAGCAAACAGGACAAATTTGAAGAATTACAGGTTACGATGACACTTAGCTTCTGCTGTTTCCGATGAGACCATTAGTGGTAGAGAAAAGTTTGCAACATTTGGAACCTTTTAAAGCTCCACTTCCACGTGTGGATGTGCGCAACTTGCTGGCTTCTCTCGTTGTGTAGACCATGAATAGTGTCGATAGGGACGTTTAATCCGAAGTCTTCTTCATAATTATTTATGTAGACCATGAATAATGTTGGTGGTGGCCTTTAAATCCATATTATTCTTACTAACCTACGTAGATCATGAATAGTGGTGCTAGGGACGTTTAATCCGTAGTGTTCTGAATTGCTTATGTAGACTATGAATAGTGTGGATGGGGACGATACATCCATATTCTTGCTTACTTACAAAAGCCATGAGCGGGTGAAAAGAATGGATTTTATAGAGTACAAAATGAGGGTTGTAGACTTTTGAATTATCTTCACTTACTGTACGATGTTGGTTGCTGTTTGTTATGTTGCTGATAGTAATAGTGTGCGTCATTTACTTTGAAATGGACGTAAACTTTGCATTTGTCTTTTTTCTTTCCTTTTTCTCTCGGTGTTTTTCTCTCTGACCCTTGACCTTGTCCATGTTTATAACATTTGGACAGGAATTGTTTATCTTCTAGCAAAATTAAAACATTCTTTGAGAATGGAAATGGCTTTCGACTATTTTGCTTCACGGCGCGGTCTATCAGGCAATTTACAGTTATTGGTATCCTAAAGCTTGTTCATAATTTGTCTTGTATTTGATCTTCAATACATTAACGCATGACGTCGTTATGTTCTCAATTTCACACAAGTTTCCTTTCAGGTTGTAATGAAAGGTTCCGCAAGTTTTTTTTTTCTTCTTCACAATTTATATTTTGCTATAAGTGACATATTAAAATTTTGCCCAACTAGTTGGGGGCTATATTATGCACGAATAGATACGTGAAAATGTGAACACAATAAATTGACAAAAAATGTAAACAGTAACAATACCCGATATCTTAATGACTTTTATTATCTCTAAACATCAAATGTAATTATTCTTTGTATTTAAAAAAATGTAAAACAGATTTCAAATGCAGTAAAAGGAACAAATTGTGGCGTTCACTGGGAATGATGCACTTGAAAACGTTCTTCATGCAGAGGGCAGGAGGGGCGTGAGTCGCATGGTTTCTTGGACTTCTTTGGTATTGCCCTTAGACAATCTACATCTTTTCTGAGTTGGTGGAGACATAAAAAAATACATTCCTGCATCCTTTTTGGAAAACTTCAGATCCAAGTGTTCTCCTCCATCTGCTGGAACAGGTTGCATACGGGAGGATTTCCTGTATCTGATTATTTTTGGCCTGCGTCTGGGCCATTTCTAAAAAAAATTCAGGATAGTCCAATGGTTTGACTACAGCAGCCCAGGGTCGTCTGTTATTTATTTATCTTATTTTCGTTTTATGAAATAAATGTATTTTTGAGCTCATATAGACACAGTTTAGATCATTTAGAAGGCGGGCTACATTCTACCTGTGATAGACTTCCTGGCTGAGACTGAGAGACATACAACGACCCAGCATAAAGACCGTGATACTCTATATTAATTCTCCCAACACGGAAATCAAGCTCCTATTTTTTGGCGTGTGACGGCAAAGCGCCTCAGGCTGAAACCATGGTAGACCCGGCCCGTTCCGTTGTTTTTCAAAGTCGTTCTTTTGCCGTGGG
>NW_004797439.1:268490-270546 GCF_000002075.1 Aplysia californica
CCCGGGTGAACTGCTCTGCTATGTGGCGCCACCAGCGACGGGCGTGGACGGCCATAGTAACAGCCACCCGACCCGCCACGGCATTTTCACACCGTCGTTTCGCCTATCGTGCAAACCGTCCAGGTGCCGGGTCGACGGAAAGGTAAGTTGGAAGAGACAGTACTTTGTCCATGATTTAATATGATTTACCCCCCCCCCCTCCTCGCAACTGATGAAGATTGATTAAGTAAAATTCTTCAGGTGAAATCGCCTGCTGAAATTGGTCGAACTCTCTCTCAGATCGGGTGCACACAGTTCAAGAACATCGAAAGACTGTGTCTTCCTGAGATACTGCTGAAACTTCTAATACGGAGTTTCCACTACGGTTGGATCGGGCCGATCGCCCGACTCGATCGCCCGACTCGATCGCCCGAAACTGAAAACAAACACGTTTGTTTTTGAGGCGACTGAGTAGGGCATTGGCAGATCCGATCCGTGGTGGGTACTCCATATAAGGATGATTGCTCAGTTGGGGCATCAGATGGTGATATTCTCCACACATAGCTCTCCTTCTGTTAATAGGATGAACCGCAAAACGTCGTGGACTCCCTCTTTTCTTTTTCCCCGAACACTAGAGCAAAAACAACACTCTGGTTCGTTTAGTAGCACTCATCTATTTTAGAATATGAAACGAGTGACGTAAACAGCCGTCAAATCGGCTGCCGGTTTACTATGGCCCCTTTGACGGATCCGTTCCTCCGGCAAAAGAACGGCGTCGAAAAAAAAACAACCCGGAATGGGTTGGGTCTACTATGGTTTCGGCCTGACGGCTATACCACTGTCGCAAGTGTTCGTCTTCTGTACAGGGTCCATGATGCTGTCATCAAGCTGAAGACGAAAAATGGCTACCACTACTTTTTCATGTGGCTGTTGATCCCGTAAGTGGCAATGTTCTGGTCAGTACAGCCAGTTCCTCTAATCGTTTTGTTGTACTGTGTTATGGTGCGTTGTGGATGTGGGATGTGGCATCACCATCAAGAAACAGCTGGCAAAAGGACATGGGGTCCATATCTTTTACGCCTTTCCGTTCTTTAGGTTTATCATAAGAATCATGGGTGTTTGAGTAAATATCGCTGCTGTTGAAATGGTTATCTTTCTCGAAAGTGAGAGGACACCATAGAAAGTTTGTGAGTTAGGAGAACATTGCGCATTCAGTTGTCGAGCAGTGAGGATTTCAAATGAAAGGTCAATATTTTCATGAGCACTTTCTTCATCTGTCTCTCTATTTCGGTTGTTCGATTTCGGGACTTATTTATCATGTCTGCGGGACTCAACAAATTGTTGTTCTCAATTCGGCCTACATGTATCGCCTTATTTACTGTGTATAATCTGCAGATAGAAAAAAGATAAATAATTGGTAATATATATTTTTACAAGGAGTTACAAAATCCCCACTACTTTGATTTACCTACCTATAGTTTCTATATGTTCATTTCTTCTACAGCCACATGAAATATCTCAACTGAAGAATGGGGTTCGTGCCAGAAATACAGTCGAACCTGCCCCGACGGCCAACTCTATAAGACGGTCACCTGTACAAACGGCCACTTTCCAGTTCCTCCCTTGCGTATTTTTAAAAACCCATTATGGTGAGACTGTGTTAGACGGCAATCCATCTAATTTGGCAACATATTTCCTCGACAATGGGTAGCCATTCGATACAGTTTCAGCTGTATTATAATATACAGCAGAGTCCATGAATCTCGAACATGAAAATCACGAATTCTCGGGTATCTCGAACATAATGTTCAGTCCCGTTTCAGTCCCTATGTTTTCTTTGTAATGACTTCACAGAGTTCCCGAACACTAGGAAAATGCAACACTCGAATCTCGCACAAATCCACTTTGAATTCTCAACTAAAGACCCGGCTTTACAGCCTTTCTGGCCGCGGATAGGTGTTTCTTTGTTATTGTTACAGCCAAACAGCCAAAACGTGGTCCTTGTCTCACCACGAGAGGCTGGAGGAAGGGGGGGAGGGGTTGGGGAGGGAAGCTGACCGCACCTCAAGACTGGCTC
>NW_004797439.1:270646-273596 GCF_000002075.1 Aplysia californica
CCTTTACGTTTTTTCTATATAATTTCACTGTGTAAAACAGGCACCTGTCCAACGCTGCCGCGGCCTCCCTATTTTAACACACAACCCCTATCACACCAAGCAATAACACCCGTCTTAAACGGCCACCTTAGTGACTCCATTATATTTTGTCATAAATTGTGCATTGGCCACTGGCGTTGTGGGCGAGCCGTCATAATCCAATCACCTGTCGTTGTTGTTAGGTAGTCTTTCCTGCCGATCATGTTGTGTAGGCCCCTCCCACTGTTGACCAATGGGTACATGTACCAATTTTCTGCTGCTGGTGAGGTAAGCGTGTGATCTCTCATAACCCATAAGCCCCGCCCAGAACTCCTACACAAATCGTAAGTGAGATGAGTGGTCACTGTTTGCCCAGTCTGTAACAAAGTAACAATGGACGCCAACATGAACTTGTGACAGAAGCGTCACTCGTTCTTCGAGTGGTGGCGACCCATGTGTTTTTAAAAAAATACATTTGTCTTCGTCTGATACATTTCGTTTTATTGTCTACCTTGTGCAAAATCAGCAACAAAATGAAAATAACAAACAAAATACAAAACAACAACAACAACAAAAACAACAATGCGGCTACTTTCGATTGGGACCTCAGATGGGAATGTTTTTTTTCCTCATCTTGATCAGTCCTGCCTAAGACGGCCACCTGTCTTATACGGCCACTTTTCTCCTTGACAATGGGTGGCCGTCTTACACAGGTTTGACTGTATAAGCAATATCTAAATCAGTTTGCATAAATTTAGTTCACAAATCTTAGTCTTGTTAGGACGTTTAAAAAGGTTTCCAGTTGATCATGATAAACGAATACATCCCCCAACCCGGCCAACGACCCAAAATCGTCCTTATTTTTCTCAAGATTCAACAACAAATACAGTTTGAAAATACAAAGTTAGGATTACATAATGGGTAAATCAATATATTAGAACCTGACAAACAATTTGACTTACAGGATACCACCAATGAAAGTAAAAACTACAGTATAGCCAAGCATACCCCGCGTTACTTTGTTTATATAAAAATTTTACGTACCCATTCGTCATTTGCGTCCAACTAATTGGGGGGGGGGGGGGGGGGGGGGGGGGGAGGGAAGCTGACCGCACCATATTACAGGCTCGCCACGCGTGCAATCATGCTGTGGGACGGGCGTGGTGCGGATGGCAAAAAAGGTGTAACTTTCTGTAAGCCAATGAAATGTGAGGAAAGGAATTGTGTAGGAGTCGGCTGTGCACACGAGAGATTTTCTGCTTTCCACTTTCACTTATCTCCTTGCTTTCACACCGTCAACCCATTCACCGAGGGAGCTTACCACATTAATTGTTTTAATGTTTTTTTTACCTCCCTTGATTTTCTCTCTACTTATTTGTATTTGGGGCTTTCACCAACATGACTAATTACGGAAATCTTGAACACTATTTCCAATCCTCGACGAATTCGAGCTACCTGTGTTTGACTGTAAGAGGACATCCGACAAGAGGGAACAACGTTTTCATCCACGGTTGAATTTTAAGGGAAGGTCCTACCGCTGATCACAAATTGCTGGCAACATCATACATATAATGGGTATAGCAAATTCTTTTGCCGTTTCACAATCGCAGATCATCGCCGTACACAGTTCACGAACAATGGTGTTTTAAAAATTATTACAATGACTGATTCAGAGGTAAAGCCGGGGTCAAGATATGTAAAAATGACGTAAAAGACGTTCCTAATTTTTTTCCTATCCTGAATTGCAAAGTTTTGTCTTTTGCGCCCATCCCTTCCCCTTCTTCTACCTGAACAGTGAAACTAAAAACCAGGAATTACAATACAGTGCAGCCTGTCTACAACGACCTTTGATATAACAACATCCTCCGTACAGTGACATGGTGCCAAGGTCCAGATTTTTTTCCTTATATATATATCATTAGTAATTTTGGGTTGCCTCTCTACAGCGACAACTCTCTATAACGACATTTTTTTCTGGTCCCGACGATGTCGTTATAGAGAGGCTGCACTGTAATGTAAAAAGCTAACACTTACCTCTCCACACCTCCCTCAGTACTATCGGCTGATTCAGTCACTCCACATTTCTTGAGAGAGTCTGGGGAGGACCAGGCTTCGACGGGGGTACCGCCCCAGTCTGAGGCCACCAGACCCACGGGGATGCCCATGGTCGTGTGGATGTGTTTGCCGTAGAGCCAGCAGACGGCAGAGAAATATGTCCAGGCGCTGTGACCCACCGTATCTGTGAACAGACATAGGTCATATTTCTACAGGAACAGATGAAGACAACATTAACACTGATAAAAGGAAGAAAAAGCAGACCACAATAGGAATATCAACTGAATCATTTTTGTCTACTAACGTAAGATCAGACTCAATTATTATCATATCATAAAAACATCCCCCCCCAAAAAAAAATATGCTCTTATTTTACAGTGATGCTAAAGACAAAAAGTCAAAATGGAGGAAAATCATCCATGCCACGACGAAACTAGGGGAGGAAGAAGCCTGTACGAAGCGAGCGTGGAAACAGCGTGCAAATGAATGAGAATGAAATAAAAAAATCCATCCAAAATGAAAACTACGAAGAAATCCAAATTTTGTCACGCACGATATCAACGCAGCATGCGAAATAACGATGATCACTTCGCAGAATTAAGAATTCGCGATCGTTGAATTACATTTTTGCATTTATTGGCGCCCCGACTTTTGTGAAACTCGGGAAAACACCAGAGCGGAGAGAAATTCCCTCGGAAGGCTCAAAAGCCTGAAATTCCTCAGGCCCGAGGAAGATTAGCATCACTGATTTTGAGCAGCATGATGCAGAGATAGGAACACACTCAGCCATATGGTCTGTTACAACAGCCACCACCAACCGGTTTAATTTTGCTTAAAAATTGAGTTTTGAACTCAAAACGGTTGAGTGGAAGGGGGG
>NW_004797439.1:273696-304658 GCF_000002075.1 Aplysia californica
CATACCATACCATGAAAAACGGGATTTTGAGTAAGGAAAAAGTAGTTCACGAGACATGAAACAAAGTGAAAGGTAAAAGGAAGCGTTTGAAGATTAAAAAAAAAAAAGATGGGACTTGTCAAAATATGCAAAAGTGTACTTTTGGGTTTACCTTTCATTTGGAGAGTGATTTTTATGGCTCTCATTTGATGACCTCGACGCCGTATTGGGTATCAGACAAAGGAAAATCACCATGACGAGGGAAAAGGTTCTGTGGCGTAAAATTCAATTGTCCTTTCATCAATTGGTATCAAAATATTTTGCGTCATGCAGTTACTTGTCAAACTATGGGCACTCAGACACAATGCCCAACAGTTTGCGACTAAATTTTGGTGACTTCAAAAGTTAAATAGCCCTTGCAAACGGAAAATTTACATTTTGTGTGTGTGTGTGCGTGTGTGTAAATGGCTGCCAAAGTTATACAACTTAAATACCTTGAGAGCCTTTAAAAACTGAAAGATTTAGGGGGGGGGGTTCTTTTATCAACATTTTCCAGTAAAAACCAACACAAAAATGAGATTTAAAACGGTGTAAATGGTATTGGGCCCAAAGTAAAATGAAAGAAAAATCGATAAAATTGCCCAACGGACTGAAAAACTTACCATATTATCTCTTATTTTATTACTTAGACGAGCACTTAATTTCATCACGACTACATACATTTTTGTTCCCATGACAACGATAGGTGAGGTGATAATCATACTTTCGTACTGGGTGGTAAATCCAGACCTTCATTTTTATTAATGTACGTATTTTTACGCCACCATCAACACAATTTAGATCATTTAGGTGTCGGGCTTCGAACTGGCCTGTCAATGCCAACCTTTGCTGGGAGGTATATAATACCCCAATAAAAACAACGAGATACTCCATAAAAATTCTCCCCATTCAGAAATCGAACTAGGATCTCTTACATGCTACGGCGGAGCGCATATTCTGAGGGACACGTTGGACAAATTCGCCACTCTTCGTACACGAACCATCACACACTGGCCTATATCGCCTTTGTTCTGTGTAGAGGTCACGAACCCTCACAGACTGACATATGACCTATATCACCGTGGTTCTGTGTAGACATTAACTTGCGAGTCGTAAATCTATTCTCTGCTTTGTCGCAGCATGCACATAAACGTTGGCATTTGCACAGCATCAAATTAGAGAGGTTTCAATCTACAAGTCTTCATATATTAGGACCCCAGCACTAAATTTTCATATTGGATTTATTGGATTTAAGTGGAAAAAAATCAATCCACATATGAAATTAACTTTTCATTCCAGGGCAGTTTGATACAAAGTTATTGCAATAAGATGAAGGAGATTACGCGTACATAGCAAAATATGAAAAACACGATTTTCAGAGACAACTCACACATAAACCAACTTTGCTACACAAACCAAACTTCTTCAGTCAAGAGTCACTGATGCATAATATACCTATGTACTAAGCTTTTTTTCATAGACATTTGACAATTAAAAATGATCAAAATATGGCATAAAAAATACCCAAAAGCCATCTTTTAACATTTTTGCCAAACATGGACCACGAACAAGACATTAGAGCAAAGAATTACAACATGGGAAATGCAATGCCCTAGAAAAGCAATAAACAACCCAGGCGAGACAAAATTATACACTCTGTAATCCGAGAAATGGTGGGCACAAATTATGTCATACATCACATCCAACACCAAAGAATCAAATGGTTCGGGCATCTCCTACGATTACCAACATACCATCCTGCACAACATGCCTACATTTAAAAAAAAATTGATGGCAACAAGGCTAGAGGTCGACCAAGAAAGACCTGGATAGATGGAGTCAGGGAAACATTAACCACCCACGGCAACCCCCTGACCCAAGCTCTCCGGCTGGCGACAGAGAGACGTCTCTTTCTTCCCGCGACACCCAAAAGGGAATAAGCGGTGGATAAAAGTAAAGTAAAGTAAAGTAAAGTAAAGTAAAGTAAAGTAAAGTAAAGTAAAGTAAAGTGATGCTAAAAGGAGGTAAGACAAAATTTCACCAACTTCAGAAAGTCAAAAAACCTGACCTAGGATTGAGGGAAGCACACCATATACATCACATTAACGAAACAGAAAAGCTCTTTGTATGAAATCAAAAGAAAATAGAACACTTAATGTTAATGTATACATCTCAAGGGTCTTCAAAATACCCATACGTACAAAAACCTAGCAAATATGACAATATTTCAATTTGCGCAAAAAATCACCTATCATTGATAATTACACATTATATACGTTAAATTAAAGAGAAAGCAAAGGTGTATCACATAATATTAAGGAGAACAGACTAAACATCAATGCATTCATCTCTCCAGGTTTCAAAATAAACGTCATATTTTAATCAAGTTGGACATAGTCCTCCAATCTTAACACATTTTTACAAAGGCACGATTTTGAGGTGCAAGTTAACATTCGTAAAGGTAAACTTATATGCAAGGCAGGATAATTGCCACCCCCACCCCACGCCCCGAACAAAACAACAACAACAGCAACAACAACAAAACAAACAGTTCTAAATGAAAGAGCAACAAAAACAAATATAAAAAACAAAAATTCCAGAACATTAAATTCCAAAAAGCAAATGTAAGATAACTCGATCAACTTGAGTAAACAGCTCCTGTTGTTACCCCCCTTCTCCTGTTGCTCCTCCCCTTTCTCCTCCTCCTCCTCCTCCTCCTCCTCCTCCTCCTCCTCCTCCTCCTCCTCCTCCTCCTCCTCCTCCTCCTCCTCCTCCTCCTCCTCCTCCTCCTCCTCCTCCTCCTCCTCCGTAGCAGCGCATGCAATGAAATCGACAATATCAGTATAAACATCAATGGCCACGAAATATCAGCCCAAACTAAAATAAAAAGAATAAGGTGTAGTGCTAGATCAAGATATTATGTCAAAGAAATCCCAAGTATCCAATCTTTGTAAAAATCTATATCTCCAACTTTAGAAAGTAGGGAGCATTAGAAAATATCTATCTGTTGATGTCACCAAAACTTTAATAACATCATTTATATTGTCACTGCTTGATTACTGCTATTCCTTAAAAGCTGGTGCACCTGATGAACAGTTACAACAACTACAAAGAGTACCAAAATATTGCTGCCAAAATAGTTACTAAGAAACTAAATCATGATAATGTGACTCCTATTTTAAAAGAACTACACTGGTTCCCGGTGAAAGAGCGTGTCATATATAAAATCAGTTTAACTTGATACAAGTGCTTACACGATCCATCACCTGACTTCCTAAAACAGTTTTTAGCACCCTATGTACCACCTATAACGCTCAGATCATCAAGTGACAAAACAACCCTTGTTAAACCTAAAATACAAATTATATGGCCAACGCTCTTTTTCATATTTTGCCCAACTTGTTTGGAATAGACTTCCAAAAACTATCAGAGAAGCAGAAAATATAGAAATTTTAAAGAAAAAGCTAAAAGCATTTCTAATTTTCATCATATTTCGTTTCGACAGAATCCATCCAAGCTGTAGATGGTCGTGAGTTTGTATGTGCGTATGTACGTATGTGTGTTTATGTGTGTGTGTGTGGGGGCGTGCGTGCGTGCGTGCGTGCGTGCGTGCGTGAGTATGTGTGTGCACGCGTATGTAATACTTTGTGCCTTTAAAATTGATTTGTAATTCCATAATATGTTTCAGGTTAATAAGTGCATAGGGGGGGGGGGGGGGCTCTCGTGGCCTAGAGGTTAAGGTGTTGGCCTCACACTCAAAGGTCCCGGGTTCGAATCCGGGTAGCGACCGAAACATTTTTCTTCTCTAAAATTGTCTCCTTTCACCTCCTTTCCTGCTCTCTAGCAATGTTCTGTTGTCTGCTTTCATTTCCACTTTCTGCTCCCACCCCTTCACCTCCTTTGCCCCCTCCTCTGGGCTCCTGACTCTTTCTGCAGCCTTTCTACTGCTACTCCTTGGCTCCTCCTTACTGCTGTCTTTCTGCCACACCCCTGATCTTCTGGTAGGAAAGATCTACACCTAGCCTTCTCGGACAAGGGCGAAAAATCTCGGAGGGCCCGTGTGCAAGTTGCGCACGTTAAAGATCCCTTGGTGGTCTAAAATCGATAAGAGTAGGCTTCGGCCGCCACCCGGGCAAAATTCAAAAATTTCCTACCAACTGAAAATATTAGGCGTGTCCCGCGCGCTCATATGACATATGCAGTTGCGAGCGCCGTAAAACACTTTACAAAAACAATAAGTGCATAGAGCATTGCAAAAGTGGATATGCGCTATATAAATGCAATCCATTATTTTTATTCTGATTCTTATTATTATCATTATTATTTTGAATGCAAAGGATATGAGTTCGATT
Organism: Aplysia californica; assembly: GCF_000002075.1. Lineage (NCBI taxonomy): Eukaryota > Metazoa > Mollusca > Gastropoda > Aplysiida > Aplysiidae > Aplysia > Aplysia californica. The sequence goes on from NW_004797439.1 coordinate 278,067, forward strand.
CCCTACCATATATCCCTATCCCTACCACTATCCTTACCCCTACCCCCACCCTTACCCCCCTTCTCATTCCACGAACCCTAACCCGAGCCCTAACCCTAATCCCAATCCTTACTCAAACCCTAAACCTGTAGCTAAAAAATGAACCATTGTTGTGGTCTGTTGGGCCCATGTCGCGCAGGTTTAGGCCAACCCTGTCAAAAATGCTGGTATCGGTATATAGGGGATAGAAGGGAGACTTCGGACACGGTTTAGCTTGCTGTGTCTTCGCCACCCCACTGAACAAAATGATGTTTTGACAAGAGCGTATGTTCACAGCTCAGTTTGTAAGGCTCGCACGTCACAACCGTGCATCAATCCTTTCACAAAACTATGTATCTGCGCTATAGGGTGTCTGTTTCGTGCCAAATTCATGAAATTAAACCTACGAAGGCCTTAAACCTAACCCTTCATGTTGTCTTCTCCATGAACATGTTTCCGACACTATCTCCATGTAGGGAGATTTAGTTTATAGAGTGGGGTGACTCCGTGCACTGTCCGAAGTCGTCCGACGACTAATGTAAGAGTAGTTGGAATCAGTTAGTAAGTATGTATGTTTACTCAGTGTTTAAGGCGATTGGCCCACTCTGCATTATATAAAACACTCATTTGTTAACTTAAGTTTTCAAAGTGAAAAAGTACAGGTTGTGCATATATTATCTTTTATCACGGGTCAAACATCGCATTTTTCTACCATGGGGCTGAGTCAGGATGGGCAAATTGGATGGGCTATGACTCTTCTGTTCCAATACCGTGGGAGTTTGTTGATATACTCAGCTGTTTCTTGAAACGGAATTAGTTGGAATAAGAGTTTCTATGAAATTTGAATTTTAAAACCGTATACTTGTGTTATTGTATTTCCCAGAGTGAACCATGTAAAGGAAATATAGAGCCCCAAAGAGAAAAGAGCCTTTTAGTTCACGAAAAGATGAAACAATCTATTCATGTACTTGTTATAAAAACTCATCGCCTTTGCGTCATGCAGAAGCTATGTATAGTGTTTCTTAAAAAAGGGGATCCATTGAAAGGGCAATAACTCAATAATCTCAGCATCAATTTCAACAAAATTTTGAACACAACAAAATTCAACCATGTGGACATCAGGTCTGTTAATATGAAGAAAGTCAATCAAAGTGTTCGAAAAATGATAAGTTAAATTAAACAAAAACACCAAAATTGAGTAAAACGCAAACTTGTCTTTCTTAAAGGCGTTCAACTACAGGGGCGTGATCGGCACATTCTGGGTCCTGAGCAAGGAAGGTAAAACCACTACAGTAACATCAAATGGATATCTCACTGTGCTGAGAATATTTTTTTTCAGTTTGGGAAAGGGATGTTATGCTGTAGAGGCCTGTTTCAATACGATGGGTCCCCACCCCACACGTCACGAGTGGCCCTTGTACAGTTGTATGACTTGCGGAAAGCCTTATAAGTCAAAAGTTTACAAATGAATGGTCACCACATTCTCCCCACCTTGAGCCCTTTCAATTATTACCTTTTGGGGTTTTTATGGACAGAATCAACGGAAACAACCCACAAACAATCGAATAGTTAAAACTTAATGTTGCACATGACGTCTAAAGAATGGACCCAGAAACACTCTCAAGGGCCATTCAAAATTCTGATTTTTGTAGAGAGAGAAATGTTAAACGCCTGGAGCTTTATATAGCCATCCCCTCCACGGGTTTACTTGGCAACATTGATTTTGCTTAAATTTGTTCTTCACTGCACAAATATTGACCATTTGAAATGGAACAATATGGTTGATTTTTAAGAAGTTACAAAGTTTTGCTTTTCATTCAAATTTGGTTGAAATTTTTAAAACTTCATAGTTTCCGAACATTTTAATTGATTTTATTTTCATATTTACAGACTTGGTGTCCTCATAATTAAGATTTGCGTCTTCAAAGCTTGTTGAAATTAGTCAAAAGATGACCGACTTTGGACTAATTTAAATAGGTCACCCTTTTTAAAGACACTCAGTACAATGTGAAGAAATCTACTTGGAAAAACTTATTTTAAACGGTGTGAAGACATCATTGCGTTTCAGAGACACTCGTTTACGGTTGAAAATTTTTTTGATGATCCTATGTGGAAAAATACTCACGAAATATTTTGATAAAACCAAGTTTAAGGACATTCTTACAAGACGTTTTTCATTATTATATCATGTACTGTAATGGCGAACATTATAATAATGCTAAAAACAAGGCACAAAATCTACCTGATGGCCGAAAAGACTGGCATTCTGGGTTCTGGTTCGAAAGTGGCGCCCTTCCCATGGAACCTAAAGAACGTAACGTTGTCGTCATTGAACCTGGGAATATTGCGGAGTGTGTCCACCTCGCTGGAAAAATTATGGTGTCAGAGAAAGACGAAGAGGGTGACTTTGAGCGTCTTTTCGAACATCTAATAAGACAGCAGTTTTTTTCATTTATTCCCCCCCCCCCCCCGTGAACGATTTGATCTTTGTAAAATGAGACCACTTATTCCTCCTCCTATTTGATGCTCAATAAAGTGGTCAACAAGGTTCTATAAGTTTGCTCTTAGATGGTATCAGTTAATGTTTCTATTTGCATTGAAGTCTTCCAAAGCGCAAAGTACAACACTTGCACCTCTTTTCCAAAACAAAATTCTGATTTACTGTTTTTAATCTGCAAACTTTAATTTTCTTAGTTGTTTGATTTGGTTGTCGTACGCTTCCCGAAACACTATAGCTGTCAGGTCATTTGAGGTGGTGGATCTCCGATGTTACGTTCTTCTCCGTCAGGACGTGACGGGAAGCCATGAAAATTATAGAAAACCCTCAAAACAGCCCACGTTTAAGAACACACATAGATGTACCTGGATTCAAACCAGAGAGCATCGCTCAAAGAGAAATAACGATAATAGCTTAGGAAAAGGAACACATTCATGAGTGCCGTGCAGTCACCAAATCCAGACATTGAGAGAATCAGAAACTACAGTGAAAAAGAATTTTTTTCATCTCTGTTTATACCTGAAAAATCTAGTTTGTTATTAAGGGCATTACGGAGCTCTGTTTTACAATGACAAGCGGAGATTTCAAGTCAACAATAACAATTATGCACAAGAGCGGACTGGTTTATACAAATGGTTGGCTCACTGTCTGTACAATTTCAAGTGTGTGTGAAATACATTTTCACACGTCAAGCAAAAGGTAAACGTATAGATGTATTATGCTGTGTCGAAGTTTTGCCTCTTAAAAATGATATTTAATTCATCTGACGCACTGTCCTAAGTCACCCCTTTTCGTCCGAAGTTTCCCTTACGTTTGTCTGATGTCTCCCGCAGAGTGGAGTGGTTACGAGATGAGGCACAAAGCTGATATTATAGCAAGTGGTGATGCCCAAATGGCTTACAATAACGGTGAAACCTTTTTCTTTGGCGTAAATTGTGCCCGAATCTTTTCTTTTCCCATGCTCGTTTAGTCAGCCTTCCAAAAGTTGTTGCTACTTTCCCTATCCTGATGTTGATCTCATCACCACTGATGTAGTGGATACCCCAGGTAACATAACTTTTCCACTGTCTCAAGTTGTTTGTCTTCTAGCCGAATATGGCTCTGCTCTACACCTTCCTGAGTACGGATTATTGTTTTCTCTGATGGCCAAATCGAAGACTTTGCATGCTGTTGGAAGGTGGTCCGTCATTGTTTGTAGTGCTTCTTCACTGTGAGATACCAGAGCAGCCTCATCAGCGAAGAGAAGGTCACGTACTGTTTTTTGTTGTTGTTGATTCTGTTCTTGGCCCGGAGTCGAGCACGATTGAAGAGCGACCCATCAGTTCCCCAGTGGAGGATGACATCCCATGGTGACTCTTTGAATGCGCATTGCATTAAGACAGCAAAACAAGTGCTAAAAAGAGTTGGTGCTATTGATGTTGAATCTGTTTAATGTTGAACCTTTAAACCGAATAGTGACCTTCATATCTTCGTGGAAGGAAAAAAATGATGAGTTGTAGCAGTATTGGGGGACACCTAATCTGTCCAAGCACCACCAGTCCTGGCGTACTGACTGTATCGAAAGCCTTTGTCAGATCGACAAACGCAGTACGTAATGGCAATTTTTGCTCTCTGCACTTTTCTTGCAGCTGACGAATAGAAAAGATCAAGTCCATTGTTGAACAGTTTGAACTGAAACCGCATCGACTCTCTGGTAGGACTCTTTCTGCTAGTTTCTGAAGTCGCTTCAGGATGACCCCAGCAAAAGCTTTTCCAGTTATGCTTAGCATTGAGATACCTCTGTAGTTGTTGCAATCTCTTTTGTCCCCTTTGTTTTTGTAGGGTGTCTCATGCCAACAAGTCGTTGGTAGAGCAGATATATGGGAGGAGGGTCTCTTTATTCTCTTTCAGCACTTCAGCACGAATGTTGTCATTTCTTGCTGCTTTTCCGCAAGTGAGTTCATCGATTGCAGTACATGCAGAGAGTTCATCTTCTGTTGGTGTTATGTCATGTTCTGACATTTTGGAGAGTTGAGGAATAGCCTCGTTTAGCTATCCGTCAACATGTCGCTCGTAAGTCTGCAGGGCAGTGACGTCTACATTCAGTCGTGTGAGTTCCCTGTCTATAATTTCCGTCTTTCTGGATGCCTTCTGTTTTCTCCAAGTTGTTAGTGTCCTCTCCGGTTATCCTTTTCCTGAAATTCCAGGTCCCCAGTTTCCATGTGGTTAGTTTTCCTCTTTTTTGTCTTTTGCTGGGTTTAACTTTTGCCTTTTGGCTTTTGTCTTAGCTCCATACACCCATAGAAGCTGCCTTACTGACTGGGGGCTGCCCAGTCTGAGACGTCAGAGGTGACTCGTGGCGACATCCGATTTCGCCAAATAAGGATGCCTTATAACCCGTAAACTAACACCTCCCCTGATTTTTTTCCCTTGCTTATCACAGAAGGGATGAAGTGTCCTCTCTATTGTCACATAAATGCTGCGGTGGCTGTGGTTGAGCTGTGGGTCTAATCCGCTGTACTTGCTCTTTTGCAGCGTCCTCCCAGAAATATTTAGATCTATCTTGACTAAGCGAAAAGGCAGGGCATGACTGCATGGCGAACGTGCCTTGCCCAATTCGCACGAACCCCATCTCGACTTTGCTGCTTTAGTCCGAAGGAGAGACATGGTCAATGTATTTGGAAACAGTGAAGTAACAGGGGCTGCCAGAAGATAGTTTGGATCATTCCTCCCTATCAACTGCCTTAGGGGCCCTCCCTCCGGATTTTCGTACGATTTGCTCCCTTTGCCTATCATACTCCCGTATGCATATGCAAGGCAGTAGGGATAGCTGCTGCAGGTAGTACCATCTACTGTTATTATGGCAGCAGCACTAAGGCTGACCTGACATATAATAATGATAATAACAGTAATAACAACTCTTGTTATTAGAATTCCTAAGACCTTAGAGCATGCATCATAAAACCATTGAGTTACAATCAGAATACTGAGTATGTATCTAGCTTAACATTAATATTTGTTATATTCTGTTCATTTATATTATGCATGCCACTGCGAGTCTGTTCGTGAGTTGAAGCACACTGCGCGCGCGCGTGCATGTGTGTATGTGTGTGTGTGTGTGTGTGTGTGTGTGTGTGTGTGTTTGTGTGTGTGTGTGTGTGGGAGGGGGGAGGGGTGCATGTATGCGTGTGTTTAAGTGTGTGCGTGGTGAAACATGAAACCAATAGGCCTTGATGTGCCCATAACCGGGCATTCTAAAAAAAACAAACTCTGTGTAATTCTAAAAAGGAGTTGTCGTGCAAAATCGTATCGTGTCGATCGATACCCGAGCTAAAAGACACCCAGGTTTGGTGAGCGCCCGTCAGTCGGTTCGCCACTCGAGGACACAGACGGAGCAGATTCTTCTGGTTTAGGGTATCTCAGTTTTGGGGTGGAAGCTCTTCTTAGCAGTAAAAGGTTTTCATTAAACGTAAAGAAGACAGAATGCACGATGGATATCTTGAAAAGCAGTAAATCCTATTCATTATCTCACGGTCATGTTTTGTGAATGTTTAAGGCTTCAAATGTTTTCCAGGATATTATAATAGACACGATGTCAAATGGTACACCGAAATGATATGAAGAATTGCTATAAATAAAGAAAATTTCAATAAAATGAGCCCAATCCTGAAAAAAAGAAATATCTTATTGACATGAAAACTAAGAGTTCTGAAAAGGCTTTGAGTGATCAACAACTACATTAGGCTGTTTAGTTTTAGTTTAGTAAGAGTTTTACGACGCTCGCAACTGTATAAGATTATAAGAGTGCATGAAACACGAGTTGGTTGCATTCACAACAGTTCACAGCACAGTTTGATTTTGGTCAATTTTTCTATTAAAATTTTAAAAGTTCGTGGTAATAAAATTATTAGTCTAAAAAAACATTTAAGATTTAAATAACTGTATTCAAAATTTACTGTAAAGGCCAGTGGCTGTTATAAAAATCGAAAATTCTGTTGGGATCAACGATGGAGAACAGGTCTTGCATTTTTTTGCATTAACAATAATTATTTCCTTCGGGTCTCTCCAAAGTCTGTACATTCTGTTAAGATGTGCCTAATGATAAAATCTGTTTCGCATCCGATACAGAACAGTTTCTCATCTCCCTGAAGGAGGTATTTATGAGTCAGGGAGGTGTGTCCGATGCGTAATCGAGTAAAAATGACTTCGTCTCTTCTGGAGAGGCCCGAAGGTTTTTGTGGACCCAGTTTGGGCTTGTTGTTGTGAAGTTTATTGTTAATTTGTTTCTCCAAATGTGTCTCTCACGGGCTGGAGGTGTAGTTTCTTTTACTTTATTTTTGAAGTCAGTCTGTGAGAGCGTGTTCGTCGTTGATCCCAAGTGAAGGGATAAGGATTCCTCCGCCAGAAGATCCACCTGCTCGTTTCCTCGGATGCCCACATGGCTAGGTAGCCATGCAAATACGATACTTTTTTTCCGGTTTAAGTCAAATTGTTTTGTTTTTTTGTTGTAACCCAACTATTCTTGGGTTTATGAGTGCGTAGTTTGTGTGTAAGGGGGTGAAAGACAGAGTCAGATAGGATAAGGAAAGATGTAGTAAGGGACTTTTCTATAGAGTCCAAAAACATGTCAATGATAGTGGCCTCCGCAGAGAAAGTGGAGGCTTCGGTATGGAGTCACCTCTATGGTGGACTGTTAGAAGACAGGGCGGCGGCGCTCACTGCTGAGTCCGATTTAGAGCCATCTGCGAAAATAAGCTCTGCACCGGGATATTTTTCTATAAGTATTTTGTATTCTGAATATTTTGGTGTTTGTGCTTCCTTTGTTGTGAGAGGTGAGCTGTAGTGTAAGTCTACTGTGGCCTTGGTGAGGTGCCATGGAGGGAGGTCGGGGAAATGAAAATGTTCGATGTCTTCTTTGGAAAAGTTGTAGATCTATGCTTTTGTTGTTCTCAAGGACTCTGAGACCGAAAGATTAGATGCGTTTTTCGCCATGTTTGAATTTGTTTTTGGTGTTGGGTGTGTTCCAAATATGCTATCGTGTGCCGGGTTCTGTGGTATTGAGCTCTGTTTAATTGTGTATTGTAGTGAGAGCTGTGTACGTCTGGGTGTAATTGATGGTATGTTTGCCTCGGTCTGGAGGCTTTCCACTGGAGAAGCGGGAAACCCCCAGGGCGAGGCGGAGTCCTTGGTTTTGTACTGAGTCTAGCATTTTTAGGACGTGTAGTTTTGCCGATCCATAGACTTGGCAGCCGTAGTCAAGCGTGGATCGAACAAGGGAAATGCGTAGGTGAAGGACGTGTTTTGAGTCCCCGCTCCAATCTGGAAGCGATATAATTTTTATCTGATGTCTAATGTTTTCTGGTATCCCACACGAAGGTCTTTTATGTGTGGAATGAATGTAAGTTTCTTGTCAAATATAATTCCGGGGAAACGAGCCTAGTCTTGTACGGAATCCCTCCACCGTATAGCCTAGTGTCAAATCTGGCTGCAGGCACACGTCTGCCTTATCGGCCGATTTGTACTGCGAGCGTATTTGACGGGGAAATCTTTAAACTATTTTCATTTGTCCACTTTTCAGGTTTGTGCAGCTGCCTTTCCATAGATCATAGTTGACGATTTTAGGAATGTCAGCATAATATCATGAAGTCGTCAACGTATAACGAGCTGTCTATGCTATTTTGGAAGACCTTTACGATGGGATCTAATCTAACTTCGAACAGGAGAGAAGAAAGGATGCTTCCCCCATGGGGAACACATTCCCCCTGTTGGTGGGGATCTGAAAGGGATATTCCGACACGAACCTGGAAAGAACTTTGATAATGAAGGCAGAGAGGTGACCGCGTATGCCGAGAGCGTTCTGGTCTCTAAGAATGCCGTACTTCCAGGTTATGTCGAAGGCTTTTTCTAGGTCAAGACAGACGGCGACCATGTGGCCTCCTTCGGGAAACGTCTCGAGTTTGAAGGTATCCGTGCGGACCAAGGGATACACAGTGGATCGAGTTATCCTGAATCCGCACTGGAGACCGCTCAACGAGTCCATGGTCTCCAAAACCCACACGAGTCGCCTGTGAATCATTTTTCTATAGGCTTGCAAAGATAGCTCATTAATCCGATTGGTCCGTAGTTGGATGGGTTTGGGTATTGGAATTATAATGGCGCAAGTCACCAATACTCTTGAGAGGTGTGAAACCGCCACATGTCGTTGTACGCTCGTATATGTCTATTAGGAGTGTAAGTTTCTCTAAGGGTAAAGGTCTTATGATCTGTTTGTGGATTTCATCAGGACCCGGGGCTGTACTGCATAGGTCCGAGATGCATGGTGTTAGTTCGTCTAGTGTGAAGTCTGCTTTCTAGGTTTCAGTGTTGTTTGGGTGGAAGTTTAGGTGTTGTTGTTCTCTGATAGTTTTGATATTTTCGAAGGTGATGTTGTAGTTTGCTTTGGATTATTTTATGGAGAGAGATGTAGCTATTGTATTTGTGATGTCTACCTGTGTTTCTGCTGTGGTATCATCTGGCCTCTGAACATGCTGGATGGTGTCTGTATGTCTGCTCCAATTTTGCTTTCCAGCTATTTTGCAAACTTTGTTGAGTCGTATCTGACTATTGATTTTGGAAAGGTATTTTCGGAAGGATTGTCGTTTGCTCTCCTTGAGGCATCTACGTGCTTCAGCTCGAGCTTTTAAATAATTTATATTCGGCTTTGAATGCTGGACAATTACCAAAGATAGTGAAAATGAAAAAGAAGCAACACAACTGTGGTTTGGTGAGAATTTCAGGACAAGAAAAGAACTTAACCATATAAAGTAGTATTGAAAACAGCCCACGTGAGCTCTCGCTATAAAACAAAAAGTACAGGGTGATTAAAAAAAACAACCTTTACAATTATTTTTTTTTACCTCGCATAAACATTGTTCTAGAATGTTGCAATTTGGAACAGACTTTATTCATTCAAAAGGAATTTGTTTGACATAAAATTCATAACGAAAAAATTTATTTTTGAAAACAAAACCTGCTTACACAAAAAACACCTATAAACGCAAAATGCACCAATTAAACATCTCTTAAGGAGAGTCATGGACCGATTGGTTTCCCTTTTGTCTTCCTTTTCTTAACATTAAATTTAAGCAATATTTTAATTCTTTTATAGAATGCAAAAAACCCCAACCAAAACAAACCCCAAAACAAAACAAAAACAACCCCAACTAACATTGCTATTCTAGAATTCTTAGAGCCAGTGTTCTAAATGTCCTCTTTTGGATTCGAAACATCGTTCGTGCTGTTCAAACATAAGTATCCACCAAACCATGAATGCTTTAAACTGCACACACTGTACTGTAAACGTTTAATTACCAAGTGACCTCTTTTATGATAGGGGGTGGACGGGGAGCCCAATAGACAGTAGCTGTGGAGTTGACATATCCTGAAAGGTGAAAATGGGTTCTACCATTGAGCCATATGTCATTGAGGAAATGCTTATGCTTTTCAAAACGACCGAGAAACCATGAACACATTGCCATCATCTGATCTGCGCCAATCTCACGAACATGAAAATGATACTGTCAAAGGTGAAGATCTAACTTTAAAAAGCGGAGCTTTGACGTGTATGAAAGTCCAAGCAGCAGACTTTGGCAGCCGACAGATGTCTCATTGGACGGGACTACTGAATTCTGTATCCTGGTGTCATTTAAAGGCTTTCGAACTGTGCGTTTTCGACCTGTAGTGGTCGTTTTGTTCAGGAATTTTAAATTTAGATTCTCTATGGATTCAAACCATCGTTACCCAAGTCACCAAAGAAGACTTTGAGGGCATTTAAGCTTTCTTTCCGTACCTTGAGCGAAACTTATGAAGTCGGGGATGATGAGTTGGCGGACGCTCGTTACTGCTCAATACCAAAAAGCTCTCTTCTCTTTACTAAATTTAAGTATGATCTCAGCAGGCAAAGGAAACTCGAGAAAAACAATATCTGCAAACTTCCGTAGACTTGTTAGACTGCTGTAGCTTACAATATGGTGCGAACTTTTAGTGTCAGGCCTAATGCGAACTAGTGCGTCATGCTACATGAATGGGGACAAGGCAAAAATAATGGGTGGTTTGCTTTTTAGATATACAGAGCAAAAGTATTCTGTGGAACTATCTGAAACGAATTTCAGACAAATTCCTTTTGGCTGCCAAATAGTGTGTTCCATTTCGAAACAAAACCCAAATTCTACGTTACGCGATTGATTGATATGATGAAATAGGCAAAAATAACAACAATAAATGCCTGTTGCCCTAATGTACTTGATTACTGGTGGTTTGTATTGCAATTTGTTTGAGGATAATTTTTTGGAGTCATAATTTCTTTTTTATAGTTCAGTAATCGAGTTTGGGTTTACAGACGTTCGGGTGTAAGCTCCATTAGTACAGGTATAATAAAATTATTATCATCATCATCATCATGTTAAAGCAAACAAACAAACAAAAAACAAACAAACACACAAACAAACAACAACAACAACAACAACAATATTATTATTATTATTATTATTATTATTATTATTATTATTATTATTATTATATTATTATTATTATTATTATTATTATTATTATTATTATTATTATTATTATTATTATTATTATTAGTAGTAGTAGTAGTAGTAGTAGTAGTAGTAGTAGTAGTAGTAGTAGTAGTAGTAGTAGTAGTAGCAGTAGTAGTAGTAGTTATATAATTCTTCGACAACAGGAAAAACGCACACGTGGAAATATGGATCATTGTTAGGGCAGTAAGAAAATCAAATTTTACTACGCTTTGATGGCCACCATCTTTGTACACACATGTGAATAGATTTAGCTCACAAACCACACACAATTTTCGCTATTTTCAAGAGTACATATGAGCAAATCATGTTTGAGTAAAATTTGTTCATTGGACACACTATGACTAATGAAAAACATATTTACCCGGTAGATGACACGAAGCTATTTAGATCCAGTGTTACGAGAGCCTTTGTTACTTACTCAACATTGCCTTTTAGGTGTAACGTAAACGTAACGTAAACGAAAGGTATGTACTTTACATTAATTTGTCATCAATTTTCTACCCAGTGAAAGACATTTTCGTGTTCAATGTGATATTTCTACTGTGCTGAAGTTTTTCACTTTAGCATACGAGACTGTAGTAAAGTTTTGCAGAAATTGTGGACACAGTGTAATATACTAGTCGTGTCGGAACTGAATGTGTTTTTCATTGTCATCTTTTGAATATAATAACTGGGTGTAATGCTATTATAGGTCAAAGTGATATCTCAACTCATACTGAACTTCTTCTGTCTACTACCGTACTCTAAAGCTGTCGAAAGTATTGAAATTTGAGGAGACGTAAGTATTTTTATGGCCGTGTCATAAACAAAAACTCTTTTCCTTTCAATGTAATTTAATTTTGATTTTATATAGAATTTGTTTTGAAAGCGATGCTTCCAGTTATACTGATGTTTCCCTCTCTTTTTCTCCTTTCTCTACTTCAGCAAATAAAGACTTTGTGTAAGCGTTACGAAAGCGGTGGAGACAAACGTATTTACCAGTGGCATCGAAAACGAGAGTGTTTTTTCCTCAACTTTTGAAGTAATCAAGTGAAAGACTGTGTTGTCAAATCCTGGCAAGAAGAAGAGATCCACAGAGTGAAAGACTCAGTGTTCAAATCCTGGTGTGTGGAGGTTTACAGTCTCGAGTGAACTATTGACTCTGCAAGAGGACCACAAACTTGGGAAAATTACAACGTGTTGTATAGAAACCTTTGCACAGGACGTTATTTACATTGGACGTTTCGGGAAAGCATCCTTTTGCAACACACACACACACACACACACACACACACACACACACACACACACACACAAACACACACACAATCACACAAACACATATACATACACACAATTAGTGAATCCACACATTAGAATACGAACACGCACATTACCATACATTAACACTCGGTGTACGTGGCAAAAGCTAGATAAGAAACAAAAACGGACAGTGACGACATACAAACAACTGGCAATGATGAAAAACATTTGGAAGTACAAAAACGTTCCCTCAGTCTGCACTCACAGCATCATACGTCTTGTCCTGGTTCTCCAACTTTCCAATACCCCCGTAAATGGTTTGGACAATGTAGCTCTGAGAAAACCGGCAGAACAAAGCAGTTTATGGGAAATGAAATATTACCCTTCGGGGTTTGCCAAGTTGGCCAATGACGGGGATAGCAATACAAGTTACAGAGCCGGCTCCTGTTCCCATACACAAAGCGGCAAACCAACATGGTGGATGGTCGATCTCCTTCAACCGTTTCTCGTCCACTATGTCAAAATCACCAACAATATTCATGTCGCTTCTACGAGAATGCAGGATTTCTACGTTTATGTGTCAGAGAGGAATCCCCAAGATGATCCTGGATTCCCGGATAAGAAGAGTATGGGGAAGATATGTGTTCACAGGAAGGAGGTGGTAGGGCAGGGAGAAACAGTGCTGTTGTCTTGTGGTACTCCTGTCTCAGGTCGGTTTGTCTCCGTCTATAAGATGGTAGGAGATTGGGTCATGTGTGAATTCCAAGTGTTTGCCCAGGCGGTGACTGTGTCATCATTCAATATACAGTTTTCTATGGCCATTTCTGCGGGACGAAAAAGCTCACAGACTCCTCTAATCTCAAAGCAGGGCGTGAGAAGTCGGTTAGAGTGTGCTATAGTTTGTATGTGGAAGGTGGAGAGAAGACGGGTGTGTAATGCACTACAGTACAAGGCTAGCACAGGTATGTGTGAGTGTTTACATCTCTCTGCTTTCCGCTCATACAATCCAGAGGAACAACAAGACCCTGACTGGCAGCTAGCTGTACACAATGGCGGCAGCTAGAGACTTACTCGTTTATGCAGAGTTTACTCTTTGTAGACTTGTTTGTTTGATTGCTTGATTGCTTGTTTTACAGCACTTGAAACATAGTGTGGTCTATTTGGTTGTTTTTGGTTGTGGCAGAGGGTTAGGCCTAGCCTATTGTATTGTTTGGCTGAAAATGTGAGAGTGAGCAAAGTGTGAGTCTTTGTTCAGTTGTATTGTTTGCACGTTTATAAAAGCAGTCTGAGTTACTACTGGTGAGACTTTTAGAGGAGAGAGTTGTATCAAGGCAGAGGAAGCCTGCTGAGAATATAGGTGGTGCAAAAGGCTAGTTAGAGCCTCGGTTCATTTGTGTGTGAAGTGTGAGATTCCAATGCATCGGGGCCCCAAAGCTGCGGAAAGGATCACAACACAGAGAGGAACAGGTTTGGATAACTCCTGTTATAGTAGCATGCAGACAGAAGGTTAGTAGTGTTAAACCTTTGTTTTATGTTCCAAGTGACAACACATAAATTGGTCAAATAAGTGCCGAAGATGAAAGGTGCTACTAGAGAATGATATAGACAGAAAGGGAAGAGATATAAGGGCGATTGATGCCTGATAGGAAAGAAGGAACTAACTACATCACAGCACCAACAAAGCTCAATGATAAGTTTATAGTCATTATCCAAGTATAAAAGCTCAACCTTGGTTGACAGGTTGGTAAATCTGTTTGCTGGTTAGTTTGTGCAAAGAGGAGCTTACTGACACGCCAATAGTCATTTACCAGGTACAATAGAATCCTGTTATAACGAGAGGGAGGGACCGGAGCAAAATGTCCGTTATAGCAGGATTCTCGCTATAAGGGATCCAGTAATAAGTTCAAGGGAAACTGTCAAGTAGGCCTAATCTATGAGTTTGGTGTTCTGTGTATTTCCTTTTGCTATCTCCCCTGATGACGATTTTGTTTCAACATGACCTCTAGGTCTTACTTGATCAAAAATCGAATCAGGTTTCTTTACCTAGCGCTAGATCTAGCGATGTGGACTGACAGCTCGGCGTTGGCGACCAGAAAGGAAGGGCTCTGGGCTAACTCACCCTCTGTGTTTTCCCCCACCCCACCACACCCTGTGGTGCATTCTGTCTGCTTGCACACGTCACACATTCGCTCCGTCCATCACATTGCTGTGACCTCTCCATCCCCGCATCGGAGAAGTGAGAGGCATGGTAGGCCTTGATAATCTAAACTAGGCTTACGCTGGCATATCACACGATGCGTTCTGCTTGTCTGCGCATGCCACATCCTCCCTACTCAGTTGCTCCGGCCTTCATTATTGACGCACATGGGCTCTCCTTTTCTTTGTTTGGCAAGATCACCAACAAATTTCTCAACTGGCGAGGTTTTACGTCATGTAAAATTGGCCTATGCACTGTGCACAACAGCAGAAATATTCCGCTATAACCGACTCTCACGTTTGTCTGATAGCGCAATAGCAGTATTTTATTTACAAAGGTAAAGAGGAGAAAAAACGTGGTTTTAGAATAGTGTCTTTATAACAGACTTCTTGTTTTTTCCGGACTCGTTATAAGTGGACTCCACTGTATAAAGTTCTGCGTTGGTTGGTTAGTTTGAGGAAAAAGTAGATCATGCAGAAAATTAATGCTATTTACACCGCTAGTTCATTTTGAATTCCTAATGGAATAAAGTAATTGTGCATCTGTTTCATGGTTCATATTAGCGATTAGCGGGCCCATCTGGGGGTCGGGGTTGGGATGAGGTGGGGGGGGGGATAGGAGGTTGTCATCTTATAAATATCCGATGAGACCAATTCTAGCAGAGAAAAGTTTGCCACATTTTGAACCTTTAAAGGTTCCACTTCCATTTGTGGGTGTGCGCAGCTTGCGGGTTTCTCTTTTGGTGTAGAAGATGAATAGTGTAGATAGGGGCGTTTAATCTGTAGTCTTCTTAATTACTTATGCAGACCATGGATAATGTTGATAGGGGCCTTTAAGTCCATAGTATTCTTATTTACTTATGTAGACATGAATCCCTCAACCAGAGTAGTGGCATTTGTAGCCTTGTGGTTGGGTTACCGGACTCGTAATCGTGAGATTGCGAATTCGGGGGTTCGAGCCTCAGCTCGGTCCGACGTTGTGTCCTTGGGAAAGGCAAGTTTACACGAATTTCCCACTTGGCTCGATCCTTTCGGAGACAGACGTTAAACTAGGTTGCCCCGCCTCTTAAATAACCTAATAGTGTTGATAGCGGCGTTGAACCCATACCATACCCAATACCAAAGGGGGGATACCAACTTGTTCTTATACACGGTAGAATTGTAAATGGGCTAATTTATAAATGTCATGCCCATACTATGCCGGTACCATTTTAGGGGAACTATTGCTTTTTCTTGCCTCATCCTTACTATCGTCATATTTTTTCCTCTACTTCTTTTGTATGTTTGTCACTCTTTCGTGAAATAAATGCTTTTTCCGGGGTGCCTTGATAGTCGAAGCAGACGTTGTGCTGTTGAGGCTAGAGATGTGAGCAGAGTGAGCCTGATTCCCCGTTTGGATTTCTCTGTTGACACCCACCCTTGGCGCTCATATGACCTAATGCAGTTGAGAGCGCCATAAAACCTTACTAAAACTAAACAAAAGATCATGAATTGTGTTGATAGCGACCTTTAAATCTATTATATATTTGGCAACTTGGAAACACATGTGTCACTTTTCCCATAAAACTATGACAGCTACAGAGTTGAAAGTTGGCAAATACCTGCAAAAAGATAGAAAGGTTCCCATGACGGAGCCCGATGTTTGATTTATTCATTTCCTGAATTTAGACAAATATATTTGACAAAAAGTTCCCGTCCTTCTTTGGCCTTTGTGATTATTCTACTGAGAAACGAAACAAATATGCGTGAAGGAAGTTCATTACCGCTCTTTAACGTTCGCCTGAGAAACACGATTTTAGAGACGGGGTGAGTAATTTTCGAGACTCACCTGTAGTCCATGAAGAAGTGATCCTGTGTGTGCTTCCAAATAGTTGTTTATAATATTGGGCCCAAAGCGAAAAACTTTTCTATAACTGGGTCAAGATTAAAAAAATGTTGGTTTTTTTGTTTGGTTGCTAGCCTGTAGAAGTGCCATGCAAAGTTTCGTGGGCATAGGTAAATTTGTCAAAAAGCTAGAATTTGTTTAACGCTGTCAGAGGAAAGTGAACAAGCTATAGACACTGCCTCTGTGTTTTTGAAGACGTCGCGTGTGTTCCTTTCACAGTGCAGCAGCCCTTTCTTTGATTATTATTTTCTTTGTGCTTTTTGTGATGGTGTAAGGCGAAACCCGTATGTTGGGTTTCGTGAAAGGCTAGACAGCAATACACTAAAGCAATGTAGACCCAGAGAGGAGTTAATCAAGGCAGGCCTAATCTAAAGCAGTATAGATCTAGAATCCAGGTGTGACTGGAAAGGCTAGACAGCAATGTAGATGTAAAATGCCTCCGAGGCGTAGACCAGTGGGAGGGGGCTCTCGTGGCCTAGAGGTTAAGGTGTTGGCCTCTCATTCGAATCCGGGTAGCGACCGAAACATTTTCTTCTCTACATTTGTCTCCTTTCACCTCATTTCCTGCTCTCTAGCAATGTTCTGTCGTCTGCTTTCGTCTCCTCTTTCTGCCCCCACCCCTTCACCTCCTTTGGCCCTTCCTCTGGGCTCCTGATTCTTTCTGCAGCCTTTCTACTGCTACTCCTTCGCTACTTCTTACTGCTGTCTTTCAGCCACACCCCTGATCTTCTGGTAGGAAAGATCTACACCTAGCCTTCTCGGACAAGGGCGAAAAATCTCGGAGGGCCCGTGTGCAAGTTGCGCACGTTAAAGATCCCTTGGTGGTCTAAAATCGATAAGAGTAGGCTTCGGCCGCCACCCGGGCAAAATTCAAAATTTCCTACCAACTGAAAATATCAGGCGTGTCCCGCGCGCTCATATGACCTTATGCAGTTGCGAGCGCGTAAAACACTTTACTAAAAACAAGACCAGAGGAAGCAGTGACGCCAAGGCGTCGACCCCGAGCAAAGCCAGGGTACTTACCTTGTCCATATATACTTACTACCGTATGTAGACCATGAATAGTGGTGATAGGGGCGATGAATCCATATTCTGACTTACTTACGAAGGCCAGGAGTGGGTGAAGAGAATGGATTTTATCGAGTACGAAATGAGGATTGAAGACTTAAATTAACTTCACTTACTACTCGACATAGGCTTCTGTTTGTTATATTGCTGATAGTAATAGTGTGCGTCATTTACTTTGAAAGGAATGAAAACTTTGCATGTGTCTTTTTTCTTTCTTGTTTTCTCTGGGTGTTTTTTTCTCTGACCATTGACCTTGTCCTTGTTTAATAACATTCGGACAGGAATTGTTTACCTTTAAGCAAAAATAAACTTTCTTTAAAAATGAAAATGGTATTAGACTATTTTGTCTCACGACGCGATGGAATCAGAGAATCTACAGTTATTGGTATCATCTTGAAAGTTGTTAATTTTTCTTGTATTTGATTTTTAAAATACCCATCTGCCAGGATGAAGCGTCCAGGTTTTTGCAATTTGCAATTTTTCTTTATTTTTGGTGGTGGTGGTTTGGGGGGGGGGGGGTTGCACAGTGTCAGAAGAAAGATAAGCGGGGAAAAAGAAACCAAATTTGGTGATTTCAAAGGTTTGAGATTCCTTGGTAATTGCAAATTTACATTTCCTGTGGGTTTTTTTCAACGTTTTCCAGTTTTAAAAAAATAAATAGTCCTAGAGCATTTGTATAGCCCATAATCTCGCTCAACAACAAACTCTCTGTGCTTTACAATCTTAATTATTACCCCAGCAGACCTGATAGTGTTCTGAAACAACAATCTTAAATTTCTGAGAAGCATACAATGCAATTTGCATTTTTATATAAGCACTAAAACATTAACATATTGACAAGATGTTTCGCTGTCTGTGGCCAGGTACCCATTCACTCCTGGTTGAAGTGAGGAAAATTCGTGCAAAGTACCTTTCTCGAGGATACAATATCGGGCCTGAGGCTCGAAACCCTGAACTCACAACCTCACTGTTAAAAGCTCGGTAGTCTAACCATTAGGCTCAATACCATTTCCATACACTTTAAACACCTTGTTGAATGGATTCGCAAAATGTGAGAAATTACAAATACAAGCATTACCAGAAATAAATATACACAACGTTTCAGTCATACTTTGCTCTGTCAATTCAATGAAGTGACTCAGGATGGATTCCTGGACTATATCTTTTTTATTCACCTTCTAAGACATGTGTATTCAAGACACCACTCTAACAACACTGTTGAAAGAATGAAGGAAAGCATTGATTTTCTCAGAGCGATTGTTACTTCTCAGGTTATCTTTCACCTTCCACTCACAAATGGTATTGTACCGGGCTGTTAAAAGCTGGTCATCCTAAAGCCACTTTTAAGGCAGGCCGGGCTTGTTGAGAACAACATTACAAATTGCCCTCCGCTATCTAACATTCAGATTTTGTCTAATATTTTGGGAAAGCTTGCTCTGAGACAGCCTTTAGGCCATTTAAATCAAAGTTTGGGGAAAACATATTTTAATCAGCATTATAGGCAAGCCGCAGTATTGAAACAGTGCTTCTAAAGTTCTCAAATGATATATAAAAAAATATACTGAATCGACAACTAAAAGGTAGGTGCGTGTGCGTGCGTGCGTGCGTGCGTGCGTGCGTGCGTGCGTGCGTGCGTACGTGCGTGCGTGCGTACGTGCATGCGTGTATATGTGTGTGTATGTGTGTGTGTGTGTGTGTGTGTGTGTGTGTGTGTGTGTGTGTGTGTCTGCGTGGTGTGTGTGTGTGTGTGTGTGTGTGTGTGTGTGTGTGTCTGCGTGGTGTGTGTTTTGACACTTCTGAATCTGTCTGCTGCATTCGACACCTCAGATTACAACATTATTTAAAAAAATTTATGAACAATGTTCGGCATGTCAGGGGTGGTTAAATAATGGCTTGGTTTCTACCTTAGGGGCCTATCTCATGATGTATCATATTATCACTTTTATTTTTTATTATTATTATTATTATTATTATTATTATTATTATTATTAATATTATTATTATCATTATTATTATTATTATTATTATTATTATTATTATTATTATTATTATTATTATTATTATTATTATTATTACTATTGTTGTTGTTGTTGTTGTTGTTGTTGTTGTTGTTGTTGTTGTTGTTGTTGTTGTTGTTGTTGTTGTTGTTGTTGTAGTAGTAGTTGTTGTTGTTGTTATTATTATTATTATTAGGTTTACTATTATTATCATTATTACTGTTATTATTATTATTATTATTATTGCTGTTATTATTATTATTATTATTATTATTATTATTATTATTATTATTATTATTATTATTATTATTATTATTATTATTATTATTATCATATTTCCGTCTTTCCAGATTGTATTCAACTTGGTCCTTGCTACTGAAGTTTGCGCTATTCTGGGGATTATTTCTGGTTTTGTTCCTTCGTCTGTCACTATTGCACCAGGTATTTGAAGCAGAGTACCGTCTCAAGCATCTGGTTGTTGACCTGGACGTCCACTGTTGTATTATTTTTGCTGTTAGACATCAGTTTGGTCTTCTCAGCGCTGATTTCCATGCTGTAGGCTGTGGAGGTCTTTTTAAGAGGGTCTATTAAGCTGACTAGTTCTTGCCTTTGTCCCGCAAGGTGTCTGTATCGTCGCAAAGGGTAAGTAAGTAATTGTTCTGTCCCAAATACTGACCGTTCCTTCGTGATCTTCAAGTGCATCTGTTATGATTCTCTCCAATAAAAATTTTCAAAAAAGTGGGAGAGAGCAGACAACCCGGGCGTACTCCCACATGTTTTTTCGGAACCATTCCCCAATGTTGCTGTTGATAAAGACTGGTAGATTCCCTTGATAACGGTTATAACAGGATTCGTTTATAACAGGGGAAGGCTGTTGGTCCCGTCTGTTCTGTTATATCCGACTTTGACTGTATTTTGAATAAATTCTGTTTAAGTTTCATTTGAATCATCTAAATTTATATTTGATCAGGAAAAGGTGAACACAGTAGGAAGCTTAAATGTCACTCAACAAAAGCAAATATCTTCTAAGCAGAATGATCAGTGTGAGCAGAATATGCCCAAACTGAGTTGATGACAACCATAAGCAATACCCTTTTAGGGGGAACTGATCAACATAAAGAAACTCGAGGATGCTCCCGTGGAAAGAAATTCTGACAGCTACCAGACATCAATACTCAGCATGTTTGATGCAGCCTATCCAGCGACATGACTCTGTCTTCGTCGATGAGGCTGGGATAAAAATATTGACAAAGAGAACCCGAGAAAGAGCGCGTCTTTTTTTTTTTATTTTGTGTGTGGGGGGGGGGGGGGGGGGTGTATGCCTCTCATTCAGAGGTTCCGGGTTCGAATCAGGACAGCGACTGAAATTTTTCTTCTCTAAATTTAATTATCTCCTTTCACCTCCTTTCCTGCTATCAGGCAATGTTCTGTCGTCTGCTTCCGTCTCCACTTTCGCCTCCGCCCCCTCGCTGACTTTTTCTGTAACCGTTCTACTGCTACTCCTTTGATCTTTCTTACTGTTGTCTTTCTGCAACACTCCTGATCTTATGGAAAAAAGATATACACATAGCCTTCTCGGACAAGGGCGAAAAATCTCGGAGGTCCCGTGTGCAAGTTGCGCGCGTTCAAGATCCCTTGGTGGTCCCAAATCGATAAGAGTAGGCTTCTGCCGCCACCCGGGCAAAATTCAAAAAGTGTCCTACCAACTGAAAACGTTTAATGTGTCCCGCGCGCTCGTATGACCATATGCAGTTGCGAGCGGCGTTAAACACGTTACATTCATAAAAAAAAAAAAAGAGCACGTCATGCTGTTCGAGTAGTACGGAGTCGAAGGATGCTGAGGGTGGCCTGGTCTGTTACGACTATCGAGAAGAGGGAAGGACAGCTAATATGGGGTGCCCATTGGGGGATCGGGTCGGGTCGGGTCGGGTTGGGTCGGGTCGGTTTGCCAGCCAGATTGATGGCGTAAAGCGGCTATCGTGGCACAGACCGATCGTGCCCTACTCCTCGCCTCAAACACAGAACGCATTTGTTTTCAGGCGACGAGTCGGCGATCAACCCGACCCAACCCGACCCCACCCGACCTAACCCTATCCGCAAAAGACACCCGGTATATGAGTTTTAACCGATCCCTCCGAGAAACTGTTCCAACATTCCCCACAAGTAAGTAAGCTTATATGTGAGTGTATAAGGCAAGGGTGTAAGTTTGCGTGATTGTTTTTGAATATTTTTTCTGATCAAATTAATAATGTACACATAAGAAGCAGGACGAGTGAAAGTTTGAGCACGTGAGCATGTACACAAGTATGTACTTGTTAGTGTGTGTGTGTGTGTGTGTGTGTGTGTGTGTGTGTGTGTGCATGTGTGAGTATGTGTGTGTATGTGCGTATGTATGTATGTCCATGTGTGTTTGTTTATATTATTATTCTGTGTGCTTTTTATTTTGTAAGTTTTCAGTTTGGTAGGAATTTTTAATTTTGCCCGGGTGGCGAACCACCAAGGGATCTTTAACTTAGTTTAACGTTCGTAACTTGTACACGGATCCTCCGAGATTTTTCACTCGTATCCGAGAAGGCTAGATGTTTGATCATTCCTACCGTGAGATCAGGGATGTGGCTGAAAAACAGCAGTAAGATAAGGAACCAAGATTCGCAGAAGAAAAGCCACAGAAAGAGTCAGAAGCCCAGAGCAAGGGCCAAAGGGGGGTGGGGGGGGGAAAAGAGAGAGAGCAAGGGCCAAAGGGGGGTGGGGGGGGGGTAGGGATAGAACGTGGAAACAAAAGCAGACGACAGAACATAGCTAGAGAGCAGTAAAGGAGGCGAAAGAAAAACATTTTTACTTTTACTTTTCCGACCCAGCGGCCATTTGGCTTCTAGCCCTTCGGTCTGTCGATAGGAAAACATTTTAAAAAAGAAAATTTTCCGTCGCTGTCAGGTTTCGAACCCGGGTTTTGAATGAAAGGCAAACACCGTAACCTTTAGATTACGAGAACCCCTTATCTGTGTGCGTATGTGTGAGTGTAGTGTGTAGGCCAAGGAGGAAGGGGAGAGCGGGGAGTCTTCGGGCCCTTTACTTTTGGCTCCACCGCTCGGTTCAGGAACAATTTAAGCCTAAGGAAAAGGTTTCACCATTATCCTAAGCCATTTGGTCATCACCACTTGCGATATCGGCCTCTTACATTATTACATTTTACAGCCAGAGTATCATGTCCAAGGTACCCTAATACGGGGTGCCCATTTGGGGATCGGGTCTGGTGGGGTCGGGATGATCGCCCGACTCGTTGCCTGAAAACAAAACACGTTTGTTTTTTAGTTGGGCCCTCAATCTGGCTAGCAAACCGCCAGGACTAGATCCGACCCCCCGATGGCCATCCCGTAGTAGATGTCCAAAACCAGCCCACTGTGCCAGAGACATCAGACAAATGCGAGGGAAACTCTGGACGAAGGCTGACTTTGGAAAGTGTGTTTCATGTAGCAGATATGATTTTTTAAGAGGCAAAATTTCGACACAGCATACATCTATACTTTTATCTTTATATTGATGTGTGAAAATGTATTTCATACTTACTGGAAATCGTAGAAAACAGTGATCCAACCATATATATATATACATTTATATATATATATATATATATATATATATAGATATATATGTATATGTATATATATATATACATATATATATATATATATATATATATATATATATATATATATATATATATACATATATATATATATATATATATACATATATATATATATATATATACAATATGTAAGAGCGGGGAGACTTCAGACACTTGTTACGTTTGGCTCGACTGCTCGCTTCAGGAACAATTTTCAGCCTAAGAAAAAGGGTTGACCTTTATTGTAAGCCATTTAATTTGATATCAGCTTCGAAAATCATCACGTTTTTCCTCCACAGCATCATGTCTAAGGCACTGTAAGATGTCCAAAACCACCCCACTCTGCGAGAGACGTCGGACAAATGCGAGGGAAACTTCGGACGAAGACGGGTGACTTCGGACAGTGTACGAGGCTACCCTAACTCCTGTACGACGTTTCCATACGTGGGGGTTGTTTTAGTTTTAGTTGAGTTTTTACAGCGCTCGCAACTGCATAAGGTCACATGGTAGGGAACATGATGATAGTAAGGATCAGGAAAGAAAAAGCAGCAGTTCCCTGTAGCAGTTCAGGCACAGTTATGAGCATGACATTGATGAACTAGCCCATTTAGAATTCTACTGAGCATAAGAACATGTTAATATCCCCCCCTCCTTTTTTTGAGAAAGGCCTTAAGACACTTCAGTCAGTAGCCCCGCCCTGGGAGGTAAGTGGTTTTTAAAAAATGAAACATGCTCATGCAACAGACGTCATGAAAGCTAGGTTTCATTTTTATGAATTTAGCATGAAACAGACATGCTGAAGCACAGATACATAGCTTTGTGAAAGGGTTGGTGCGTTTTTAATGGGTGTAAACCTTACAAACAGAGGTGGGAAAACTAAGAAACACCCTAATCAAAAACACAATTTCCTTCACAGCAAATGCAAGATTTTGCTCAGTGAGTTGGGAAAACACATCAAGCTGAACCTCAAATGACACATTATGAGTTCCTGTGACACATTGTGTACTATCAATAGTTTAGTGAGAATTGACGTGTCCGAAGTCTCCCTGTGTCCAAGGCCTCCCAACTCTCCCCTGAACCAGCCCGGGGGGCTCTCGTGGCCTAGAGGCTAAGGTGTTGGCCTCTCATTCAAAGGTCCCGGGTTCGTATCCGGGAAGCGACCGAAAAATTTTCTTCTCTAAAATTGTCTCCTTTCACCTCCTTTCCTGCTCTCTAGCAATATTCTGTCGTCTGCTTTCGTTTCCTCTTTCTGCCCCCACCCCCTCACCTCCTTTTCCCCCTCCTCTGGGCTCCTGACTCTTTCTGCAGCCTTTCTACTGCTACTCCTTGACTCCTTCTTACAGCTGTCTTTCTGCCACACCCCTGATCTTCTGGTAGGAAAGATCTACACCTAGCCTTCTCGGACAAGGGCGAAAAATCTCGGAGGGCCCGTGTGCACGTTGCACACGTTAAAGATCCCTTGGTGGTCTAAAATAAATAAGAGTAGGCTTCTGCCGCCACCCGGGCAAAATTCAAAATTTCCTACCAACCAAATGTATTAGGTGTGTCCTGCGCGCTCATATGACCCTATGCAGTTGCGAGCGCCGTAAAAACACTTATCAAAAAAAAAAAAGAAAACAGAACCAGCCAGGTTTTATGCACATCTTTACACGTTGACTTGAAATCATCCTTTACATATTGTAAAACAGAGCTCAGTAATGCCCCTAGTAAGAAACCAAGTTGTTCTTGTGGTAAACGGAGGTGAAAAGAATTCTTTTCCATGTCAGTTTCGAGTCTGTCAATGTCTGGATTTGTTGAGAGCAAACGAAGGTGCGTTATTCGCTACGCTGTTACACAATGTATCACTAGTTAATTTCTCTATGAATGATGTGCTCTGGTAGACTCCATATGTAGACATGGGAAATTTGAAAGGCTTATACTTTTCATGGCTTCCCGTCAGGTCCTGATGGAGAAGGAGGTAAAATCGGAGATCCTCCATCTCAAATTACCCAACAGTGGTAGTGTTTCCGGAGGCGTACCACAACAAATCAAACAGAAAAGGGAAGCAAAGTCTGCAGATTAAAATCAGTAAATCAGAATAAAATTTTCATTTTGAAAAGAGCTTCAAGTGTTCCACTTGGAGCTTTTGAAGATGAAATTCAAACGCCCTGGAGAGGGCAGTGTGAACAGAAACATTAACGGATCCATTGAAACTCAAACTTATTGGAGATTTTTTTTACCTCTTTGTTGAGCTTAAAATGGGAGGAAGATTAACTGGTCTCATTTTACAATGGCTAAATCTTCCACTGGACGATAGATAAAAGAATTGTTTTTTGAATGGATTTTCTCAGCAACAACACCCAAAGCTTTGTCTTTCTGTCAATATTTTCCCAACGAAGTGGACACACTTCCGAATAATCCCAAGTTCGATGACAACAAAGCTGCGATCTTTAATTCTATGGGAAGGTCGCCACTTTCGAACCAGAACCCAGAAAGCCACTCTCACCAGGTAGATTTTATGAATATGTCATATTTCTGGCATGATTATAACGTTCGCCACGACATTTTACAATGTATAATGATAAACAAGATCCACCCCTCCCCTCAGCATCATTTAAAAATCGCGCAATAGTAAACGAGTGTCTCTTATACGGGTTGCCCACTACGGATGGGATCGGTCGATCGGGCTGATCGCCCGACCCGATCGCCTCAAAAACAAACGTGTTTGTTTTCAGTTTCAGGCGATCAAGTCGGGCAATCGGCCCGATCCGGCCGAAGTGGGCACCCCGTATAAAACGTATTGACGTCTTCACACAGTTTTAAATGGAATACTTCCGAGTGCATTTCTACAAATGGTATAGCTTCTGCACAACGTAAAGACAAAGAGTCATTAACAAGTGCATGCATGACGAGTTTCGTCTTTTCGTGAACTAAAAATAAAAAGCTCTTTTCTCTTTGGGGCTCTATATTTCCTTGACATGGTTCAGTCTGGGAAATACAACAATACAGGTACACGTTTTTTAAAATTCAATATTCATAAAGACTCTTATTCCAACTGCTTTTTTACATTAACGTAGGGGACTTCGGACAGTGTACGAGGTCACCCTACCCCCTGTACGAAATCACCTTACACGGGGGTAGTGTAAGAAACATGTTCATGGAAGAGACATTGGAAAAGTTAGGTTTATATTTTATGAATTTGGAATGAAACAGACACCCTTAAGCACAGATACACAGTTTTGTGAAAAGATTAGTTGAGGTGTGGAAACTTAGATGTACCCTTGTTAAAAAGACAATTTCTTTCACAGCAGAAGCAAGATATTTCACTCAGTGTGGAGGCAAAAGCACAGCAAGCTAAACCTCTAGTGACACATTACACATTATGTGATCCAGTGACAAAATGTGTACTATCAATAGTTTAGTGAGAATTGACGTGTCTGAAATCTCCCCGTATTCGAGGCCTCCCCGCTCTCCCCTATACAATAAGGCCCTTGGTGTAGGCCTATATATAGTATATTATATAG